>NC_079364.1:30035700-30133200 GCF_021018895.1 Seriola aureovittata
AACGGAGGAGTAACTGAGAGACTCTCCGGTTCACCAGGAGGAGCGACGCGGGGAGAAAACTGCTGAGGAGATCTGATTCCCTCGACGGAACCGACGGGAGAAAAAAAAAAAAGAAAAAAGAAAAAGAAGAAGCTGTTTCTCCTGCTTTTGACGAGCGTGAGAGACGAGGCGCAGCAGCACCACATCTGGCGCAGAGGAAGACAGGAGGAGAGAGAAAGACAGCCTTTGGCAACTCACCCTCAGTGCCCTCCCTTGTTCTTCCATTCCCTCTCCAAGAATCTTTTATCCTTTGTTTTCACCACCGTGAAGCCACGCGTTCCACTCCGAGGATTGCCTGAAAAACACAGGATCATATATTTTTTTTTTCATCCACTTCACCAACTCAGTTGAAGCCAAAAACTTTTATTCCTCACTGTAAAGAGAAAAAAAAGGAGCAACAGCATCTCCAGAAAATATCTGAATAACTTACACGTCAAGGTTTTTTAGAGCTTACCTGTAAAAGAAAAACTAAAAAGTACTTTATTCCATTCAGCGCCAAATAAAAGGGACATCGCTTTGCTGGTGGATTTTTGCGCTTCTCCGGTCACTTGAGGCGCAGGAAGGAGAGCGGAGCGCAGTGTTGGGAGACACATCTGATTCGCTGCGTGGCTGATTTAAATAGCTCCTATCAGGCCACGTAAAGAAAAAAAAGGGGGAGAAAAGTACCATCAGCGGCCAAGAAAGTGTTTGGCAGTGGTCGCTAGAGCTGGGCTGATCCGTGCGCTCCAGCAGAAGCCTGCATGCATGGGAGCAGCCTGAGCCCGTCATCTCCTCCTCCTCCTCCTCTTCCTCATGTACATTATTACAACAAGGGAGACCCAATCAAGCACGTATCTCATCGATTCACGCACACACACAGACACACACACACACACACTCCCACAGACACACACACACACACCTACACACACACACACACACACACACACACACACACACACACACACACAAACAGCCGTGCTCTAGCACGCGCGCCCGCTACTCGCACACGCGCGCGAACACGCATGCATACTGACTGAGTGACTTGCCCTCAGCGGATTTTTCAAAAGCGCTCTCGGACAAAATAACGTTAAGCCGTGCCAAGGCAGCAGGGGCAGCGTGTGGGCGACAGAGTCCCGGCCGTCACCTCCTCCTTTTTTTTTTTTACCTCCTCCTCCTCCTCTTCCTCTTTTTCTCCTCCGCTATCGGTCCTGAGAATTAACAAAACTGAAAAAGCCGCATGTGGCTTTTTTTTTCACCTCACCACCGACAGGACTTGCCAGAGGCGAATGGATTTTTATGAGATGGTTTGAGGCACGTTTCAGCTGGTCCACCTCTTGGCTTTGAATTGTGCGTGATTACCGGGAGAGAGAGGAGGGAAAGGCGAGAAGCTCATGGATCGGGCTGCGGAGGATCAGCCCGTAAAGTAAGTATGCATTTCCGTTCAAGATCACGCTGTCAGCCTGTGTGCGCGTGTGCTTGTGACTGATACTGTATATACGTGTGTGTTTTTGTTAGACTACCATGTGCCTGCATGTCTGCTCTCCTTCCCATCTGCAGTACGACTGATACATATTACAGCACATTTCAAAGCAGAGCCAAAGGCTCCCTGATTACCCCCGCTCGCTCGGAATAAACGGGGCTAGAATAAGGTGGTGAATGACAGAAAGAGTGAGAGGGGTAAGAGAGGCAAAGGGTGGAGGGGGGTGGTTGGTGGTGGTGGTGGGGGTAGAGAGAGGGAGGGAGAGAGAGACAGGGAGCTACGTGACGCCTATCAGCGGCGGAGAGGTTGAACCGTAGAGGAGGCGCAGGGCTTCAGTTGTGTCAGCTCTTGATGTGTTGTCCCCTTGTTTGCGGACTTTTGACTGACGCGATCATTTGGTTTTATCTCCTCAAGCTCGCCTGTTGCAGCCTCCGACGCCAAATAAAGAGGATCACACGGAGGCACAAGGCGCTTTTTTACCTCCCTTTTTCTGTTTTCCTACCGCGGAGCACCCCTTCTGTTCCTGCCCCTCACCGCGTCCATCCAAGTCGGAGCGGGCGAGAGAGAGCGACCGAGCGACCGACAGAGAGAGCAGTCAACCGGGGGAGTCACGCTGGTTCTCCCCCCTTCCCGACTCTCTCCCTCTCCTTTTTTTGAAATTATCCTCGCATCTACTGGCTACCCCCCCCCCCCCCTTGATTTCTTTTTTGTGTTCCAAAACTGCACATTCTCCTCCTCCCTATACACGCACCCTCCCCGATCTATGTGGGAGCCCTGAGAGCGCACCCAGGGGGCAAAACTGTGTATCAAAGCTCCGCGGATTCCCCAGGCAGTCTCGGATCACCGGGGCCAGAGAACTCCCTGCCGGGCCCCCGAAGCAGACATGCCGCGGAGGAAGCAGCAAGCGCCTCGGCGCGCCGCAGGTACGCACTGGCTTTGGTTTGCATGCAATTTACATCTCTCTCTCTCTCTCTCCTTCTCTCTCTCTCCCCCCGCGCTCTGTTTGTGCCCCCCCCCTCTCTCCCCTTCCTCCCCGCCTCCCCCATTCAGTTACTTTTCATTGATATTTCCCTCACCCTCATAGTAACATTTATGTAACTGCAACATCCTCTGTTGTATAGTTACTGTGAAGTAGGGAAAGCGCAACTGAACGCAACTTTTGCCCTCTGGTACCAGATGCTATAATTTCTGACATAATTATTACTATTATAATCAGATGGTGTGAAATACCAACCTCTATAACACCTTAGCAAGGATTTTTAGAATTTCAAAGACCCATAACAACATTTTTTTTATTTATTTATTTTTTTATTGAAGTCTTTTGGTAAACATCTCAAAGGTCATTGTTTTTCTGGTCTGTAGTAGAGATGAAATGATCAGTCGATTAGTTTATTAGTTGATTGATATTTTGATAATTAAAGCACTTTTCAAACAAATACATGAAAGCACATGCAGTTGTCAGCCACTTTCAGTGCAACTGTTTCCTGCTCCTCTTCGTTGCTGTTCATCACTGCAAACTGAATCATGTGAAGACGTCACCTGAGGCTTTGGAAAACTGATGGGATTTAAAAAAAATGTTTCATGATAAAAATAAAGAAAAAGAAAAGAATGTTCAGATTGATTGAGAGAGCAAATCATGATCAGTGTGTAGATTTTAAATATTTTTTACGTGCAGGCAAGTGATGAGAAGATTTAGTGGTGTGCAGGTGTGACCCAGTGGTCAGAGGGATCCGTCCTATTCCCTCTCAAACCAGGTCACAGGCCAGCCCTCCACAGACTGCTGCGTGCTTCCTATAGGAAAGAATGAGAGTTCTCCACTTGAAAAATCCTTTTCGGTTCTCGTTCTCTCCGTTTTCCCCTCGCCTCAGAGAACTTGCTCTTTGATAGATCTCTCTTTACCTCCTCTACCTCTTCACGCTGCCTCCTTCTCTCCCTCCTCCTCCTCCTCCTCCTCCTCCTCCTCCTTCTTCTTCTCCTTTGATTGTCGATATTGACTGTGGAATTAAGGATCTATAGTGGAGAGGTTTTGGTGGAAGCCTAGAGTCAGCTGACTGTCACGGAGGCCTTCGATGCTCGCCGATTTCTTTTGGGGGAAGTCTGAGGAAGTTTATTCTTTTGCCACATTAGTCTCATATGGTCACTACGCTTCTCTATTTTTTCTACTCTAATGCTTCTAATGTTGTGTGTGTGTGTGTGTGTGTGTGTGTGTGTGTTGGCCTCTCAGTGATACTATGACTACAGCAATTTGTAATATGTTTTGATCCACATTATTGGGTTTTAATTAACTTATTTAATTTTTTTCATATATTTTATCCCCGATATTCACTTAAAAACTATACTAATAGCTTCTTCTGTCAGTACTTTCTGTTTCTTTGAGATGTTGACATAGAAACCTCTCTGAAAATTTCCTCAGAGATTTACCACCCTTGTTTTTCATCAGGCTTCGGTCTGTTTTCTCTTTCCCCTTCACTTTCTGGGAAAACACTTTTCTTCTCGTCTTAAAGATTCTCTCACAGCCTGGTGAGGCAGTGTGTGTGTGTGTGTGTGTGTGTGTGTGTGTGTGTGTGTGTGTGTGTGCTGGAAGAGTGCTTTAATGGACAATTGCCATCTTTGATTTGATGCCTGATTGATCACCTGTCATCTGGCTGAGCCTTTGATCTGTTCATTCCCGATAAGTGTCAATAAATCACCCCTCCCTCCCTCTAGCCTTCCCCCTCTCTCTCTTTCTCTCTCTCTCTCTCTCTCTCCCTCGTTCACTCTGGTGGCAAAGCAGGGCCTGCTGAAGTCATGTCTGGCCTTGCAAACTTCTAGCCATCATTTAATTGCATCTTTGTGTTTTTTCCCTCCTTTTATTTGCTTAAATGTGCTACTTTTCTTTTTCTCTTTTCGCTTCAGATTTGATGTGAATAAAGAACCGAACTCAGCTTTTATTTCATCCGAAGTGAAGGGAGGCTTCTCAAAATTTTAGATTTTGAATTAATTAAAGAAATTAAACGATCCTCCATTTTTTATAGCTTTTTTTCTGTAGCATGTGGTCCTGTGGCTTTGAAACACTAATTACCATTCAAACTTATTACAGTGCGTTAGTGATGATTTATTCATGACCTTTAACATTTTATTTTAAGCCAAGCACACCCATGTTTGCAACTTTGTTTAACTCTTGAGCAAGTACAGTCTCCACAATATTTCCTACAGTCTAGCACACACACACACACACACACACACACACACACACACACAAACACACTACAATCTAACACATATAATTACATTGACGCAGTGGCGCATGCACACAAGACATGCTGCAATGACTTTATAGTACATATAAACAAGAGTGCTATACTTTTGGCGCATGCACACACACACACACACACACACACACAGAGTGGTGTGAAAAATGTAACTATTAGCCTAATCGTGAGGCGGAAGACTGGTTTGCTCCATCAGAAGGGCCCGTCAGAGAGACTTTGTTTCATATTTGATTTAATTGTCTGGCCTCTCACAGCCACATTCATCAATGGCCTTAATGGTCAATCAGAGGCTGGCAGAGAGAGAGAGAGAGAGTCTTATGTATTCTCAAACCAGGGCCTTACTTGATCAAATGTTTTAGCTAATGGACGCATTGGGTCCACGGGTGAATGGACGGGATAGATGGATGGATGGATGGATGGATGGATGGATGGATGGATGGATGGATACACGCGTAGTGGGATGACTGAGAGCCTTTTTATTCAGCTGGAACGAGCGAGCGAGTGAGTGAGCGAGTGAGTGCGCCGGCAGTGAGAGCTGGAGAGAAAATGAGGCATTTATTTCTTTGATGAGCGGAAGAGAACAAACACCAGGCAGGCAAAGTTTCATTCTACACTATTGGCAACTTCCTATTTTTTTTTTCTTATTTTTTTTTAACTCTTCATTCCTCCTCCTCCTCCCACCACCACCACCACCACCATCCCTTACTCCTTGCCTCCCTCACTCCTTCCCTGGCTCACAGCTGCAAGTTATAAGGTTGAGGAGAACTGCATGGCACACACAAAAAGTGATGACAAATTGATTGCGCCATAGCGATGGCAAGAGTTATGGGGAGGATGGCAAATGATAGGCCTTGATTAGGAACTGGGGGCAGGAGAAGGGGGAGGAAGAACGGGGGTGCCTGTGTTGTTTTGTTTTTTGTTTTTTTTCCCCCAACAGAAAAAGCTCTTCCCTTCTTTCACTTTTTCCTCCCTTTCATGTCACTGATTCGGCCTCCAGAAAACGAAGCGTTGCTGAAGCGTTTGCGGTGAAAGGCAGTGATTCGTTCAACCATCAAATTTGTTAAAATGACAGAAACTAGTAAATCTGGTTAAAGGTCAGAGAGCTTATTGAAAAGTTCCTTTGGAGCATTTCATGTGTTCTTAATTGTCAGAACAGACCATATGCAGATCCACTTGAACATGGCATCAACAGTCATCCCATCCAGACTCGTCCACAGGGCTCTGTTGTAGAGGAAGAACCGGTTCCTTTGAGTCGTCATCCGTCTCTATCGGTTACGATGATCCCACACTTTCTCCCTTCTTTCTTTTTCCAACAAACCTCTGCACTGCCCTCACCCCACCACCAGCCCCACGCACACACACTTCCCACTCCGACGACGCAGCGCACTCAGCCGTCTAAAAAGAGGAGTTGTTTTGCCAGCTTCATTAGCGTTCTCCTAATTAGCCGAGCATCTGATGGATCTCTGACAGGCCTAATGATTGGAGATGACAAGCTCCGCACACTGTCACGCTCGCCAATTAGGTCTGCAGCGTAGCTGGATGTAATCAACTTGATCTTACACCGTCCTCATTTGCCCCCCCCCCCCTGCCCTCTTTCACACCTCCCCCCCTCTTTTTTTTTTTTTTTTTTTCTTCCAACCCCACCACAGGTGAGGGTTTGGACGGTGGTGGTGGCGTGGTACGGGTATGAGTGGCGCTGGATCGTGGGTAGGAGGCTAATCCTGAAATTAGCGGTTGGGATTTTTCATGAACCGTACCAGAGCAATTGAAGGTGGTGACATTATGTGTGTTTATTTGAAAGAAAAAAAAAAATGTTCATGTACACATGTATACGTGCACACACAGAGCATTTTCGGAGGTATTTATTTTTTCAGTGCTCCTGACATCAGGAAAGGACAAAGCTCAGACGAGCAGCGGGCTTTTGTCTCTTGGCTTCAAAGCCAGGCTAGACCAAACAGATCATTGTTATAGGACAGGAAGCTTAAACATCAAACAGCAAGTATATTTTTTTACCTGCATTTTTTATTCCACTTACTTATATCCTCACATGTGGGACTACAAAGCTATTGTTTCAAAAGCTATGTCGGTTATGTAAAAAATGAAGGATGTTTAACAGTAAGTAGTAGCTGCATGGTGTTAACACAGCGTTTTGTATGTATGTGTGTGTATGTGTGTGTGTGTGTGTGTGTGTGTGTGTGTGGTGTGTGTGTGTGTGTGTGTGTGTGAAGGTGCATTGTCCTCCTATGAGCCAGCTGCAGATTGATGACGTTGACACTGGTCATTATTAGCTACTCAATGACACTTTCCCAGAGTGGGAGGATTTTTCACCCCAGTTGATTTTTCAGAAACACCTATCATCAGCACGGTGTCCAAAGAGGCTAAGCATGATTTATGTAAATATTAACATCAAGACAGATCTGGTTCTGTCCAACAGGAGATAGATGGCAGCCGCGGAGGAAAAGCAGCTGATTTCTGTGATTTCTCTGTCTCCGTGTGTGTGTGTGTGTGTGTGTGTGTGTGTGTGTGTGTGTTTGTACGTCTGTGAGCGTGTGTGTGTGTGTGTGTGATTGATTGTAGATGAGAGCGAGAGATTAATCACGCTTGATGTGTGTTAACGTTGCACTCGCGGTGGATCTAAGTCGAGATGCAGTGGCCCATTTAAATATACTCACTCACACACACACACACACACACACAGATTCACAGGAGGGCTGCGGTACGCTGGCACGCACTCACAATGCAGATACACACATGTTCACATTGTTCAGCAAACAGTTTGAGCAAGGATTTATAAGAGTACGGAGCATTTCCTGTTTTAAAATACACTGATTCTGAGAGGTGAGCGCAGCGTTAGAGACGCCGCATGTTGTAATACACTGGCACCTTATATCAGAAACCTGTACTCCTGTCCAGTGGATGGTAAGGTCTAATGAAAGAGGTTAATATAATAAAGCTTATTAACCGTGTTTAAAAAAAGATCTTGATAAATCTATTGATGATTCAGAGAGTTAGCTATGTTTAGCTATGAGTTATCTATGTCATCGCAGGCAGCCGTTGAATAGTATTGTTTATTATTATATCGTAAGTGTGTAACCTTGCTTTCTGTATATAATATTATTTTTTCGTTATGTCTAGCTCACTTGGTGTAGCAGAGATACATGAAACTGTATTTTTATTTTTAATAATTGTGACATTTGGATGAAATAGATCGCATTATCCAGGACGCCCTTTCCAGCCTCCAAAAGTTTTGAAACCTTAGATTTTTTTTTTTTTTTTTTTAGTCTTTATCCCTCTTCAACACTCCAAAGGTCACCTGGAAGTGACCTACAAGACGTGGTCAGAGAATTACTTGGAGTCCTTCAGTGAAAGATGAAATTCAGAGGTTACTCATCCTTGAAGCTGAAAGTTGTCCACTCCAATTTCTAATGAAGTGGACGTATTTAAATAGCAGCACTTGAGCCGTTTTTTTTTTTTTTTTTCATCTGCAGTCCATTAATCTGATAGGTGGTGGTCCTTTTTATGATCAGCCTCTGACTACTTCCCACCTGACTTCAACATATTCTTTTTTTTTTTTTTTAAATGCATTTATCAGATCTCAGACGGATCAGATTTGGATTCTCTTTGAAATGGAATGTAAGAGGTCTAATTCTTTTCTTTAACATGACGTATTTTCATGTGTGGAACAGGAAAGCGGGATATGAAACATTCACCACTGCCCTCACTAGCCCGCCTCTGACTAAAACTTACCATGTTTCCTAACTTCTGCATGTGTGCTAAGCTGACAACACTTTCTGTTCCAGTCAGTGTCGGCGTCCCAGTCTCAGTCCTGCTCCCTGCATTACTTTGTGCAGAGTGAGTCTTTCCCAGGCAGCTAACTGACATTGTGATTAGTTATGGCCTTCCTCTGCTTTTCTCAGTGCTCCTGCCCCACTACGCTCTGCCACAATGAACCGAGAGAGAGAGAGAGAGAGAGAGAGAGAATATATAAAGTGGGAGAACTGTTGCATAGTTAAATATTCTATCATAGGGAAAGACAGAAAGGGAATGAGATTGTAAAAAAGATTATGAGCACAGGCAGGAGAAAGTAGAAGTGAATGAAAAAGCAAGCAAGTAGACAAATGACAATCATAGAGAGAGAGAGGGAGAGAGAGAGAGGGAGGGTGGGAGGGAGGGAGAGGGAGGGATGGAAGGAGGGGAGCTCGAGCTTCCTTGAGGATAAGTGGCTGATGGTTTATAAACAGTGTTTCTTTTCCTCCCTCTCCCAGAATCTTCCGTCATGGCTCCCATTAGGTTGACAGCTGTCAATTAGAGCTCCCTTGGTCTGGCGCACTGCACTTTATTGCAGGCAGTTGATGCTGTCATTTCGCTCCCAGTTTTGCCTTGAGCGTTATCACGAGCGCTCAAACAGTCAATAGCTGATGCATCAGCAGTTATTTCTTAAATTGGCTCACAAGGCTGCATCCTGCATCACACACCCCCCCACCCCCCACCCCCCACCCCATCCCCCTCAACCATTCTTCTCCCTCTCTCCTCTGTCTATCCCCTCCCTGTTCTCTCCTCTTTCTCCCTAAAGATTATTTTGTGAGGAGGGAGCATATAGAGGGGTTGGTGTGAGGACTGCAAAGAGAGAGTTGCAGAGCACAGAACACATGCATACTGAGACAGGAGATATGCATCTGTGTGTAAAATACGTATATTTTTTTCCTTTTTAGATTTTATAAGGATGATTAGAAATGAAGGTTTATTAAAGATACGTACTTTTTGGGACATTCATTCTTAATAATGGCTTTATACATGTAACAAACAAGTCAGCAAATTCCTTAAAATAGCCGTGAGCTAAGTATTCTGACTGCGATTAAAGTCACTGATACTTGTGCAAAGCAAAAGTTTTTATATGTTACATGATCATAGAATATATTCACTGAAATGCAGGGAGGCGTAGTCACGAGCCTGTGCTAAAAAAAGGCCAGTGTGCAATAAAGACGAGAATTAATAAAAGAAACGTGTATAATTTGTGGATGGGCAGTGTATAAAAACATTTCACAGTTATAAGGAAAACGCTGTGGAAATATATAAGATATGGTTTGAATATTCAATGAGGTCGACTGATTTAATTATGTGAAGATACAGAATAAGAGTCATGGTCTGTACTTCGAAACAAATAAAAAATAAAAAACTTGTGTAACTGTAATAGACTTCAAACATTCCTGTAATAATCCTAAATCAGCTAAATCAACCAGCAGCCCCTCGTTCTAAGGTCTGATTGGCTGACGGGCCTGCACCGAGGCACCCTGGGAAAACGGCCAAAGCAGGAATTGGAGTGAAGAGAGTGAGATCTCCCTGTACACACACACACACACACACACACACACACACATTTCCTGTGCTGACACAAGGCAGATACACATGTATTCACACGCTACAATCCTATGGCAGTTTATAGACCCGATCTGCTGTAGCCTATTGTGAAACAATGCTCATGGGGTGGTCTGCTCTCCTGGCCACAGGCTCCAAAAAAAAGAAAAAAACTGGGTGTAAATGACGGCTTCAGTCATTTTTAAAAATGTGGAGAAACATGTGAGAGAAACTTTTACTAGTCAGTCTAGTTCTGTTTCCATCAGCACGAGTGGCTTCTGTTTATGGTTAGCTATATTTTTTTATAGCATGTACAGCCTGTTGTACTTCCTATCATGTTCAGGAGACAGGGATAATGTGTGTGTGTGTGTGTGTGTGTGTGTGTAATAGGGGCTCATGGAGTGTAGGGAACTGCAGGCCCAGTAGGGGGATGAGACAGTGTCAAAACAAGGTGTGTGTCTGTGTGTGTGTGTGTGTGTGTGTGTGTGTGTGTGTGTGTGTGTGTGTGTCTTTTGAGTGTCATCTGGGCTTGGCTCCAGGTCTGGGTTTCTTCTTACCCTCAGTGGGGGTTGCCTTTATGTCTGCAAAGTGTGTGTATGAGTGTGTTTGTGTGCACGCTCACACAATCAGGGCCATTCGCTTCCCTTTTCCCACGGAGGCTTTGGCTGTACCTAGTCAAGACTGGCAGCCATCAGTCTCGTGTGTGTGTGTGTGTGTGTGTGTGTGTGTGTGTGAGAGAGAGCGAGAAAGAGAGAGGGAGAGAGACGGTGGCTGTGATAAAAGGCAGGGGAGCCAGTGAGGACCCGTCTCAGGCCCTGGTAATCAGGGCCAGCCTGAGCTGACATCCTTCTCAAGCTGACAGCGTCTTCCTCTGCTCCTCTCTCCTCATACACACACACACACACACACACACACACTTGGCTGAGTGGTCACCACTCAGTCACTGCCAAAAGACAGTCTGACATGCCTTTAGCCCTCCTATTCTTCCTACTTATTTCATGTTCTGATCAGTTTCAGATGCTGGGAATTATATCCTTACCCTCCACAACCACTACCACCCGCTGTGTGTCCACGTGTGTCTGAAGGTCTGCGTGCAGGAAATGCATGGTTTGATATGGTCTGATCTTACAAGGGTGTGGTAGGAAACGTGTGTGTATAAACCAGCGTAGTCACTCTCACACACACACACACACACACACACACGCGCGTGTGGTTCTGTCTATTTTGTGTGTGGTCTCAAACAGGGTTAAGAGCAAAGAGGCAGGTGAGATGAGAGAGAGAGGGAGAGAGAGAGTCGGCCATGCTGAAAAGAGAGAGAAAAGTGAGAGAGATGAGAGGAGTGGGGAAGAAGGCTGTTTTATTTTATACTGCGAGGGCCTGTTGCTAATTAATGTTTCTTGGTCGGTTTCTGTCGGAGCTGAGTAATGTTTTTGATCTTTATGCCTGATAACTGCATACCTAATGAGATTTCAAAGCTGGTGGAGATGGGAGTTGCTGCTCCCTGCAATTATTGACAGATGCCTTTTCTCCGCCACTGGCTGCCGCACCATAAATCCTTCCTCAGTAATGAGCTTGAGAAGTGCCACCCTGCCAGGGAGCTAATGAAACCGAGCAAGGGGGGCCGCCTGCGTGTGTGTGTGTGTGTGTGTGTGTGTGCATGCGTGCAAAAGAGTGCATCACACTCCTCTGACACATTTTTTTCTCTTTAAATGCACTCTGCAGATGTCAGCCACCTCGCCTGCTAACGACAAAGAGAGAAAAGAGGCAGGAGAAAGATAGTCGGCGAGGAAGATTGGAAAAAAGAAAAAAGAAAAAGAAATACAAAGCAGAAGCCTCTCTCTGTTTCTCCACTTTATGAGAAGTTTCAGGGTGGTGCTAAGGGGGGGGGGGGCTCAGGTTACAGCCCCATGTTAAGGCTATTTGTCTAGGTTTGGCTGTTTTATTTGAAATACTAGTATCTCTGTTGCCAAACGGGACTGTGATTGATATCGTCGCGCCCCCCTCTCGTCGCTCGCCTGCCCACAACCAGCAGTTGATTCTCTCTCTCCTTTTTCTTCTTCTTTTTCTTTTTTCCTCGATGAACTCTTCCTCTCTATAACTCAGCCAGGGAAAGCAAAAGGAGCTTGAAAAAAAAAAAAAAAAGAAAAGAAAAGAAAAAGGCATGTGAAGAAAGAGAGAGCAGGAGGGGAAAAAGGAGAAGCTGAGAAGGAAAAAGAGGGGCTACCTTTTCCTTGCCCCAAACACGTTCACCCAGACTGAATCTCTGCTGCAGGTTTGAGCGCGTTGTATTTGCGTGCACGCATTAAAACATGTGCATTTGTGTGGCGTGTTTAAAGCGTATGCGCCGATGAGTGCGTGCGTTTGGAGGCTTCCAGAAAACCAGAGGAGGAGAGCAGCGAGTAGACGAGCACCGTCTCGCTGCCAAACAGTCGATTTCCCCCTCTCATTGTCCCCACCATACATCACAGACCCACCCTTCTCTCCTGACACAATGACGTGTGTCATTTATCAAACGGGGCTTTGCCAGGGCCTCACATGTGTGTGTGGGAAAGCATAGAGGTGTGTGTGTGTGTGTGTGTTTGTGTGTGTTTGTGTGTGTGTGTATATGAGCACATATGTGTGTTTCAGTGTTTAGGGGGAGTCCTTCCTTCTGCCTCTGAGGTCCTCCTGGGGAAGGAGGGAGGGAGTGAGGGATGAAGAGAGAGAAAAACAGAAAGAGGGGGATCAGTGGTGCTGAATGAGTGAGTGAGTGTGTGTGTGAGAAGTTGGGGGAGTGGAGGCGGAAATCGGCCGGACTAGTTCCACTAATGTTTTGGCTCGGCTACTCTCCAACCACCCCACACCCCCCACCTCCCCGTGCATGATCAGGAGGGAAAACTGCGTGTGGATGTGATGTTGATAAAGCAACTTTAAATAGTATTTTACACACAATTACTCACATATCACATGATAGATAAGTATAGATTGTGAATCATACCTCCATTAATCTCCCTGCTGCATATGCAGACATGCATATGTGTTTGTGTGTCATTAACAACCTGTGTTTGTCTCTCTCCCGTGTTCATGTGTTAAGGGGGTTTCTCGCAGGCTTGTATCAGTCACAATGTCTTATCTAATGTGTACACGCACACACACACAGACACACACACACACAACACACGTATACGTACAGAACCACTCACAAGGCTCTCCCAGGGGTTTGGGCAGTGCAGTCTCTCACTTCACTTTTCCCTGATTCAAAGGGAGGCTCTATAGAAGATGGATGCTCCTTAAAAAAAGAGCCTGTTGATGGATATGAATCTGGCCCTGCCATTCATCACTGCTATATTATTTAGACTGGATCACTACAGAGCTGTAACCTGAGCTACAGTTACGCGTGCATGTGTGTGTGTGTGTGTGTGTGTCTGAGAGGAAGGACATGGCAGGTGAAGGAGAGGAATGGGGGAGGGAGGAAGAGGGGACAGTCGGGGTCTCAACAAAGGAAGGGGAAGAAGAAGAACAGGGAGGAAGGAGGAGGAGGAGGAGAAGAAGAAGTGAGCAAAACTGTGCAAGCGATTACAAAAAAACGACACAAGAGAGAGAGATTAAAGGTGTAAACACTAACCAGGGTGGTGGAATGTCAAAGGCTGGAGTTGATGATGGATGTTAACACACAACTCTCTTCTGTCTGTCCTCTCACAAGGCAACGTAGGTTCATACGCACAATTAAACTCTGATTACTTAAAGGAATCAGATTCAGGAAGCTTTTACATAACTTCTATTATAAAGTATGTTCATGATGAGAAACAGTATTAACAACAACAATATTGCACATTAAAGTTGTAGTAGTTGTAGAAGTTGACTCAGCTCCCCCATACATGATGCATGGAGTAAAAAATGATGCTATCTCTGGTTCTGTTCTTTTTTTTTTTTTCTAACTGTCGGCCGTGGCTCAGGTGGTAGAGCAGGTCATCAGAAGGTCGGGGGTTTGATCTCACGCTCCTCCAGTACGCCCGTCGAAGTGTCTTTGGGCAAGTGTGTGTAAAGCGCTTTGAGTGCGGGTTACAACTAGAAGAAGAGCTTGATAAATGCAGTTTATTTACCATTTATAGGAGTGCAATGCTGAATTGGTGCGGTACTCTTTTAAAACAAGTGGGCACCATGTTCTAAAATGGTTCCCGTTCATTCCGATGGAAGTTGCTCTTTTGGAGTTTTTCAGCCTTCCTCTGTAAACAGGCCTCCCCGGGCTGAGCTGGCTGACGTCTCGCCAGCTTCACACACACACGAATGGCTTGAGTTTGAATGAGTTTAGTTTAATGATGCAGCTTTTTTGAGACTTCTTTTTAAGTTGTCGTCGGGCCAAATGAATCAAATTCTGATATACCGGTGTCTTTTGTCATGACTGTAAACTGGAACACAGTTTATTTGGTCCCAAAAAGTGTCACAGCAGCAGAAGCAGTTCAGACTGCGTCAAACTCACCTCACACCCTCGCAGCCCAGTGCTGCTCCTGGTGGCTTTCATGCATTCCTTTAATTATTAGGTCTAAAGGAGGCAATGAATGAACTCGTCTAAAAACAAGTTTTGGTGAGTTTTAGGTTTAACATAAATACGAACGTCCTCATGAACGAACATGAAGGCCTCACTGCTCACACACCACTGGAGATATTAGATCCCGCTCTTCTGACCAGAGCTGGAGCCTAGTTTATGCAGATACTCCTGCTCAGCCCTTCATGTGCATGTAGTAAATAACTCAAGCTTCTGCAGTCTGTAGAAAAGATGGGAATATCCCCCAAGTTTTATGGAGTGGAAGGAATATCTGGAAGAAAATGACCTGTCACTTTACATATAACATATTTAAATATTCAAATAAATTAAGTTCAAACAAATGTAAAGTTCATAATGTAAAACACCATTTGTGTTATTCTGATGACGCTGCGGCAGGTGGTGCTTGCAGTACAAAGTTGCAGTACAAAAGTCATAACTAACACCAACTGTGTATGTTGCTTTCATGTTTAGGTTTTACAGTGCAATACATACAGTCACAGTTTGGCCACCGTCACAGATACAGTGTCACCAGCTTGAACAGATCAGGCTGCAGTGAAGTGTAACGTTTATTTATTTATCGATTTTATTTATATTTTATTTTTTATGCCACAATCTGGATTATATATGCCATTTGATATGGAACTGATCTAATGGACTGACATCGTATTTCTATAATCACAATTTTAATTTTGTCTTTTCGGCCTCCCACTCATTACTGAGAGAATTGAAAACCTTATTGATTATCGGATGTGTCTTCTGAGCGGGTCTTGCTGGGATAAATCCATAAAACAATAAGATATGTAAAATTAAAGACAGGAAGTGAAAGAGGAGCGAACAACAACAATTCTCCAAACTCCTTCCACGTGTGTGTAACCATTTTAAATAACATGGCATGTTCACCCCCCCCCACTTCCTTTCCTTTCCCTCGTTCCCTCTCCTCCATCTCTCTCACTCTTCCCTGGTTTCTGTTGCACCAAGGCAGATGTGGTGATTTATTGTGGCCATCCATCTCTCGTACTCATCCATCACCGGCCGGTTGCTAGGCGATCATGGCAGCAGCTGTTTGCTTTTGAGTTCGACAGAGGGGCCGTCAGTCAGCGGCGGCAGGTGAAAAGCATTACGAACGCGCCGTTGTCACGCCGAATAATTAATCAAAGGAGAGAAAGATAATTAAAAAGATATGACCCTCGCTGGTTCTTGGTCCTGGGTTTGCCCAGGAAGAGAGAAGGGGAGGGGGGGGGGGGGGGGGGGTAAAATAGAAAAGGTGACTGCTATTTTTTTTTTTGCAGTAACTTTGGACCTCAAACATTCAGAGGTACAGCACATGGAGGAGTGCGATGAGTGAGTGCTAATAAAACAAGCTCTCCTGTTAGTCACTGGCTCTGCTCTAATTAATTAGGAGGAGATCTGCTGGAAAAAAGGAGTGAAAGGATTTTTTTTTTTTTTTTTTTTAAAAGGCAGAAAGAGCTTCTTCAAACTAGTGTGGATTCATCTGACACCTCCAGTCACACTTACGCAGCTATATGCTGAGACCAGACTGAGTGATAACCACCTGCTCTGTCACTGTTTCAAACATGACTTATTTTTGGCATATTGAGGGTTTTTTTTTGGAAAGTTTTACCATAAGGAGAAGAAAAGATGAGTATGACGTGACAGGAGTGTGATGTCTGATTAAGCCAGATAAAACCACTAAGGTTACAGTATGCTTGAAATGCCCCCCCCCCCCCCCCCCCCCCCTTCCCCTGACACCTTTTTGATGATTTGACAAAGTGGCAAATGTCTTTGAGGAGAGACTGTCCGAAAGCGTGCGCCCTCCTTCCTCATTTAAAAAATCACGTCTCCCAGTGCACATATCATAGAACATTGTACCTGTTGGTTTCCTCCTTTCTGCTCTTCTCTGATGTCATGTTTTCAACTTTTGTAGCTGTAATCGCTTCTGTCTAAAAATCATGGCAAGATACTGAACCCCAAATTGCCCCCGATGTATAATCGGTGTGTGTGTGTGTGTGTGTGTGTGTGTGTGTGGTAGAAAAGCGCTATATGTGCATGAAAAAGCACTGTGTGAATGTGGCTTCCATTCAAAAGCGCTTCAAGTGGTCGATAAGTAAAATCCGTTTACCATATAACTGGTTGGCATCTTGGAGCAGTAGCTCCACAACTTGACTGGCCTGAGTCTGTCAAGCTGGTGATGTTAGCTTGTATCTTTTTTTGAAAAAACAAAATTTAGTCCTATAAAAGCTTTACATTACATAAAAAAGATTATATAATAAGGATGGATTTTTAGTAGTTTCTGAAACTCTAAAGATAAGTTTGAATTCTCGCATGGAGAAAACCCAGAAATTCTTTTCTATTAGTACCAAAACTTTCACAATAAACTTCAGAAAATCAGAAGTATGCTGTAGTGTATTTTCTTAATAACACACATGAACATTTTTGTGTAAATATGTAGATAAAGTTAGTTAGGAAATGTGCTCAAGAAAAATTCATTTTAACTGTATTCCTCCATTACTGTGTAAGGACATAGGTCGTATCCTTCAGGCGTGAGTTTCACTTAAAAGCATCATTAGTATAGAACATGATATTTGTTTATTCATGAGTAACACTGTGGTCAAAACATAAGTGATTTTTTTAGTTAGCTTTTAGAGATATAGCATTAACCTGAAAACCTTATTTCCAAAAGAGACTCATTTCAGTAGAAATGAAAGAAGGCACATTTTTATCATCAATCAAAGTGTGTTTCTGGTGTGTGTGTGTGTGTGTGTGTGTGTGTGTTCATGTGTACACTTTGCTTGCACGCTCATCTCAGCCTTCATATGTGCATTTACATCAGTGGTGAAGTATTAGACAGGATCTCTAGCCTTCTCCTCTGTGTCACATCTTTGATCTCCCCAAGCCGGGTCCCCGTGTGTTTTGACATCCCTCATTTTCTCACCACCATTTATTATCTGGAGTTTATACAGAGCTAGCACACCGATGGAACCAAATGTTCTGTACACACAACCAGCCAGACTTTGAGACATAACAACAGCATGGGAGAGAAATACACAGACGGAGAGAAACAGACAGAGAGACAAACAGGAAGACACAAAGAGATTATCTTGTATTTCACATATCCAGCTCATTTTAGGATGGGTCTGGAAGGGTCTCACTGCACTGAAGATCATTTATATTTCATGTAAGATTTTTTTTTCAGAATTAGCTACAAGACCTTAATTGAAAAAAGATGTTGTCTTAGATCAGGTACCTCGAGTACACCTCCAAGAGATCAGTTTAAAATCACACAGTCTCTGACATCACTGTGTGAAATATCTCTAGAATATATAATGATCTATGAAAACATCTTATAGTTTAGACTTTTAGAATTATACAGAAGAAAATGAAAGGTACGCTTCACCCAGAAATGATAATCTTCATATCAGATACTAACCATGTTTTACTTTGAATGGCAGATAAAAGGTGTGTATTATGATGCATAGTTACGGGACATAGTTAGCGACCGTAGTAATTATGACGTCATTAGGGGAGTAAGTCAGGTGACTTGGTAGATACATTAGAAGGAGGGTGGGGTGGGAAGAACCTTAAGGAAGCACTCGTTTTAACAATGAACCAAATCAAACCGTGACCGTACCACAACCTTAACTGCTGTTGTTATTGCTACCACAAAGGTCTCCTGCTAGTACGCTCCTACCAGTTTGTTACCATGACGACGAAGGTTCGGCATGTCTGCTGCTGGTATGCTCCTACAGGTCGTATTAGTGATACCATGACGATGAAGGTTCAACATTTTTGGTGCTAGTATGCTCCTACAGGTTGTATTATTGTTACCATGACGACAAAGATTCGGCGTGCCTGCTGCTGGTACTCCCATGGGTCATATACAAAGGGTAGGGACAATCGACTTATATGGTGGTGTCGGTTGGAGGACTCACTGGTATTAGAGGTTGTTTATAGCTTTAATGTTGCTAGGCTAGCTAGTTTCTATCTGTCAGTTTGTTAGCATCAAAAGCGCCCAGCAGGTGCAGTTTAATTTACAGGGTTGTTCTTCTGATTAAAGTTACCTGTTGCTTTAGAATGAAAGAAATAAATCCCTAAAGAATGAAAAGCAGAAAGTTTCTCGTGATATTTTTAGTGTAGCAGTGGGCCAGGGACAGAATCATCTGTTGAGTGGCCAAGAATCAAGCTGACAGAGAACATCTGTGGTCCGAGAAAAGAAAACTTACACAAACTTAACAGGGTAGTTAAGAATAAAAAAAAAAAACAACAAAGAAAAGAATATTATCAGAGCTGTAATTGAGCTGAAAGTTTTGGAAACTACCACACAGTCATCATTCTCTTTAAGACGGTAAAATGGAATATGAAAGACCAGTCAGCTTTCATCTTCACTGTGTCTTATTTACTGCTAAATAACTCCATTTATTTTTGATTTTTCTTTTTTTTCTGGGTTATTTTGTTATTATTGATTTCCAATGCTGTACAAGTTTGAGAAGACTTTTTTAAAATGTGTGTGTGTGTGTGTGTGTGTGTGTGTTTTTTTTAGCTCTTATCACTCCACACTGAATTCTGTGATGTACTGGAATGACCACATTGACCTGGGAGTGTGGAATAAATGACTAAACATATATTTAGGTAAAGTGATTAGGCTGCTTTCTGTAACACAAAATGCAGTTCTAACATAGTTTGCAGTGCAGATGAAGACAGATAGTTAGACTAAACAGATTGACAGATACTTACCCAGGTAGTTAGGAATGTATGTAGCTATAGCTATGTGTAGCTATAGAAATACACAGACGGGTGGAGGGAGACGGAGAGAGCAGCAGCAGAGATGGAGGCAGCAGACAGAGCATCAGTCAGCATTTAACATTTTGCTTTCTACCTTTTCTGGCTCTCTTCCAGGAATGATTTAGCCTGAAGCCTTGCCCCAGGTTATAACCAGTCTCAGTCTCTCTCTCTCTCTCTCTCTCTCTCTCTCTCTCTCCTTCTCTCACTCACACACACACACACACACAGAAATGACACAGAAATGAAAGTCTCTGTTTTGATTGAACTAAATGAAAGAACACGGGCTATTTAAAGGCACATTGGCATCACAGAATCACGAGCAAATCCACCGTGGGGATGAGCAGAAAGAGAAGGGAGGGGCGTGTAAGTGTGTGTGCCTTTCATTAGCACTTATAACCTAGTCAATAGACACTTGATTGGCTAACATGTAGCTATTGATTCATTGACCAGTATAAGCTAGGGTGTTAAACAACCTCACCATACACAGATACACTGCTACTGTATGAGTTAGATCTACATTTACAAGGCCTGAAACAGAATACATTTTCAATGATGTCTTCCATTTAGTCTGAATTTTTAATTCTAACCCTGAATGAAATTGAATCTGGGTGTGCTAAAACCAAAACGGGAAGGGGGGGGGCTGTATTTCTGAGAAATCTATTAATTGCTGAGCATTCCTGGACTCTAACCAGTCATGATTAAAAAAAAAAAAAAAGTCTCAGTATTTTGTGTTAAATAACTCCCTTATGTCATATGGGCTTCATTTCACTTGGCTGTGCTATATGAATGATCACCACATGGTTTAAGCCAAAACAACCATTACATATCTCAGTCAAGAATTTTGGAGATTAAGACTGATAGATTCAGTCCACTCTGACCTCCATCGTTGGAAGATGAAGCTGCGTCAAAAAATTTAATAGAACTAATTTTTGGACTCAAACGCGCTGTGAAATGTTGAAATTGAAATTGAGAAGTATCCAGAGGCTTTGACCTACAAGCTTGGTAACTTCAATGAGGATGTAAATAAGTATTAAAATGAATGAGCATTGAATGTGAGATAGTTTTGTTTGCATAAAATCAAAAATGCCCAGCACTTATTGAAAGATAGAGGCTGCGTCAAACCATGTTTCTTTAAGTTCAGTTTTAAATGAAACATCTAAATCATCAACATCTGTAACATGATATGGGAAAATACAGTGCAACACTAATCATGTAATTTCTTTGCATCCCTTCAATTTGAGCTCATTCAAAACCCCAAATTGTCTCCTTTTGGTGCTTGTGCATTTTTCAAAAGTTGCCTGGTCAAATATGTCAGTATCTCTTTAGATTAATGCGACGCAATGTTTTGTTCCCGGTGCCCCGGGGTGATCGGGTACAAATCCAGGTTGTTTTTTGTTTTTGATGCGATAAAAAAGTTCCTTCACCCCTATAACTGAGCTAAGAGCTCACAAGGGTTTGAAGTAGTTTTCTAAATAAATGTAGGTATGAACTGATTTTTATAATCATTTTATCAGCATCGTTGTCTCAGAGTGGCAGTGGCTGTGTGTGTGTGTGTGTGTGTGTGTGTGTGTGTGCGCGCACTAGTCTCTTCCTGTCAAAGAGGAAACAAAGTTAGACATAGTCCTAACAAGACTCAGTGTTTGTGGATTCCATAGACCTTATACAAATGCAGACCAGCACACACACACACACACACACACGATTACACATGTACAAAAACACATCTTACTGACAGAAGAGTGTCTGCATGTGCGTGTGTACCGTGTGTCTGTGTGTGTGTGTGTGGGAGTTATGTTGTAAATCACACTAATCAATTGTGGCCTGTGTCAAGGCATGCCAGACAAGGCGAACGGTCTGTTTTACATTGGGGGGGGATGTGTGTGTGTGTGTGTGTGTGCAGCTGTCACATGATGTCCTGCACACAGCTGTCACAAATCACAGTTATGTGTCTCCTGCACCACAGTTACTGTATCTATCATGTTAGTGTGTGTGTGTGTGTGTGTGAGATGTACAAAGCTGAAACATGGAGAATCTTCATGATACAGGGCAGCGGTGAAATGGTTTGATGTACGAGGCTGAATTGGTCTTTTTTTTAAACTTTTTTTTTTTTTTTACGTTTTACGATTCACATCCGATCACAGTCTGTTTATCGTCAGTCAGGGTTGAAAGACTTGCTCAAGGGTTCATTGGCAGGGATGAGACATTGGCAGTCAAACGTGTATCGTAACCACCATCTTCCACACACACACACACACACACACACACACACACACACACACACACACACACACACAATGCATCACACATCAGTTATATCTTTTAGGCTGCAGAAGAAAGGGCTTGAAAATATTCAAATATTATTTTTTTTATATTAATACATTAATATTATATAACATATTAGCAGTTTGCATAATTAAATTGAAATTGAAATGAAATCCTACATCATGCAAAAGAGCTAATTAAAACAAAGTTGTCACATTGACATTTAAGGTGTGTTGATTGATCATAATGTCATGTTATGCATTGAGTAACATGGAAAACATTAACCCGTATAAGTTGCTGGTAGTCGGGGCGCCTCGGTGGCTCACTTGGTAGAGCGTGTACCATTAGGACTCGGTCCTGCCCATGGGTCTGAATCCGACCCACTGCCCCAGCTACACGTTTTCACAGTCTAGCCTATTAGCTTGTTATATATTGTTGCTTAATGTCACGATAATTACAACCTACTGTATCGTCAGATACTAATAACTACTAATACTCCTGCTCTGATACCACTACTAGCTAGATGTTTGGTTAGCTATATAGCCTTTGTATTTCTTACTGGGAACCTCTTAACTGGCATCTTGATGTTCTGTTAATCTGGCGGTGTACTGCAGTGTTTGAAGAAAAAACTAATTAAAAAAGTGAATTAATGTTTTAGTTGTAACATTTGCCATGGATATTTATCCCTTTATTAATTAAATATTAGTAGATTTGACATATAGAAGCCAGAATATTGGTTGTGTAGTTAGACAAAGCCTTGTTTGCCTTTTTGTTCTACCTGTAGCCGGGGTCATGTGCCTAGTTGGTTCTTTCATATACTGTGGTGTTTTTACACACACACACATACACACACACACGCACACACACACACACACACACACACACACACACACACACACATCCTTTTTGACATTGTATGCATGACATTAAAAAGACCTTTCTTCTTTTTTTTTTTAGCTGGTCTTCAGGCCTAATTACATGGCGGTTTCCTTCCTGACATAATTCATTGCTGTCTGTGTATTTACCGTACTGCAAACACACACACACACACACACACACACACACACACACACACACACACACACGCTGTGGCAGACACAAACATCCAACGCTTTGAAACTGAAAACCCATCTTTCCCCCTTGACCAACTCACACACTCACACAAACACGGAACCGAATGGCCAAGAGGAAAGGTGTTGATGGCTTGATCCATCATGTGGCATACGCACAGTTCGACTAACACACTAACTACATATCAAAGCCAAGGAAAAAAACCTTGTTTTAAAACTACCTACAGCTCTCAGGTTGCATTTTAATTGCATGTTACTCCAAAGATGATGAAGGGGGAGAAGTTAAAGAGTAGAAAAATCAGCAAGGCTTTGATGGAGAGTTACATGCAGAAGGTCCCCAAGCTACAGCATCAATATTTAATGGAAACGTAGCTTTTTTTTTTCTTGAAACTATGGAACAATGTGAAAAGACAGAAGACTTTGTGGGACTGCTTTTTGTATAAACAGGTCTCAAAATTAGAATTGAAAAAGATTTAAACGCCATTGTAGGACAGTATTTTCTTCAATACTTGTGTCTGTGTGTCTCATTTTCATGTGACTGTGGAATGGCTGCAACTTAATTGTCGCTTATGTTTTTCTCTTTTTCTCTCTCAATTCATGTTGTGTTTATTGGCATGGGACACACCAGTGTTTGCTGCCAAAGCAAAACACAAGAACAGACACTGCAACGAGAATAAATAGGCACTAAAGTTACATGCGATATATTTGGAAAATAATTGCGAGGGTGTTAATGACAGTAAAATGAGTCAATTCAATGACTGCTGTAAGTGAAGTGATGAATGATGAAGTTGAGTATGAGTATTTGGAGACCTTGTGTTTTCTCCGTGTCCATGGCATCCTCTCTGTCTCTGCTGTCATCACACAGTTTAACACATATTGACCGGTTTTATTTTGAAATCCTGGAAAATACGTCCTTGTAATTTTTGGGTGATGCATGCCGTGCAGAAAGTTCTTCTTATGACAGAGCGAGCAGAGGATGTTGACTGTGTTCATTGTAGCTACGCCTCATTGGCCAGGAAATCTGTCATTTTCTATTTGTCTGTACATACAGAGAAATAGTAAGATTATGCCTTTCATACATGTGCAGACATTATTAATTATCATATTATACTACATAGACCAAATTAACTCCTTAAAGGTCCCATATAGTATAAAGGTGGATGTCCCTGTGCTTTGATTATAAAGCAAATACTGTGAAAGTATCGAAGCCCTCAGTCCACAGAGAAATGCACACAGGCTGTATTTAGAAACTGAGCTTTAAAACCAGCTGTCAGTTCTGTAACTTTGTGATGTCACAACAAAGCCACCACCGCTTTCAGCCCTGTCACAAGCCCGGCCTACCCACGTCCACCATCCAACCTTGCAGCATTTGGTTTCGTTGAGTGTTTACCTGAAATCTGCTCTATTTTTATTATTATTTTTATCACTCAGAAAACAGTGAGCCAATCAAAAGAGACGCTCAGAGCCACCTATCTTCTGAATTGCTCACCAACCTTGTTACTAGAGCTCCAGAAAGAAGCCTGAGAGAGGAGATATAAAACTATATTGAGATGGTTTTTGGTTCTTAAAACCACAAATATACCTTCTTATGGATTTCCAACATTTACATAAAACACAGGGAAAAGTGGAACATATGGGACCTTTAACATCTTCACCCTGACTTATAACTCAAGGGCCTGCATATCTAACCTTGCTTAACCCTTATCCCAACCTTACGGCAGACTGAGGCAAACTGTCCTCCCTTCATATGATTACACTCATCCTCCTCTGCTCAGAAGAACATTTGTTTCTAATAAATATAGAATTACAACTCTAATTCGGACAGTCGCCTTAAAACCCAGATTCATAAATTCCACATTTTCAAACATGTCAGCATAAACGACAATCATACCTCCATTTTTGTACAGGAATTGGAAAGCCAGTGAAAACAAGGCCACGCAGTGTAAGTATGCGTGTGTGTGTGTGTGTGTGTGTGTGTATTCACGCGCATGGCCACACTGAAGCCTGTGTGACTCTAAGCCTCATTAAATGAGCCCCCATACACGGAACTGGCGCTGTAAACATGCTAATATTTCTTAATGGCACTCGCCTACATTGATATGCATGTGAACTCTAGACCGTTAACCCCCTCTATCCCACCCCACCCCACCTCATCAACAAAGACACACACACACACACACACACACACACACACACACACATACACACTTGCCACCATTACAGGGGCCCCCAAGCTCTCTGTTTTTCCATTAATATCAAGTGATTGAGCGTAACATTAGCAGATAAAGCAGAGACTAAGATGACATATATGCCGTGGATGGAGGAATTAAAGCCTAATATAATCACTCGGCCTTGCATAGGGAGAAACCATCGCTCGTCACTATGCCTGACATTTTGATTTCCAGCGTTTCTGGCGCGGCATGAGAGAGGGAGAGACGGACGGGGACTGATTTCTCTTTTAAGTGAACGGATACTTAAGTGATTGTTCAAAAAGGGGGTTCCCACACACACACTTTTAACCTTGTATACAAAAAGCACACACTTGTATAAATAAACATCTATGGACACAGAAGGTATTGATCCTATACCTCTTAGGAAGGAGGTGTGTATGTCTTGGGTGTGCGCGTGTGTGTGCGTGTGTGTGCTAGTGTGTTTGTGTGTGTCTTTAAGCTCTTGGTCCGGCTGGTTATTTTCAGAGCAAGTGGAGAGCACATCAGTTTTTATTAGCTTAATAAATCACCTTTGTTGTCAATCAAGCAGCAGAGAATAATTGGATATGGTTGAAGCCTTGCGTGATGGATTATAAATCATTCAAGATTAAATTAAAAGATAATGCACAAACTTAATGGTTTGTGTTTTGCAGTCTAAATTGCCTTGGAGCAGTGCTGTTTTCCAGCTTTATTGCCAGCTGTTTTTTTTTTTCTCCCTGTAAGACCCCTTCACATTTCACACCTTTTATTGCTCAGACAGAGCTTCACCACTGCTCTTTTACATCTGTGTTTGATTTGTTCTTACTAATTCATTTTTGGGAATATTTCTTTGTGGACGAGATGCATTTAATTTTTAGATGCAGGAGGATTTTAGTGTCTGTGTGTGTGTGTGTGTGTGTGTGTGTGTGTGTGTGTGTGTGTGTGTGTGTGTGTGTGGATGATGAGTTGACACACATGCATCCTGTTGTTTTATAGAGATTTAAACATCTTTGACTTACATTTGCTTTCAATCTGTTCTCAGCAGATGCACCTCAGGCCTGTAGCAGCGATAACACACAAAAAAACAAAACAAAACCAAGTAAAAGGCATTATTGCACAAGAGATGAAAGGAAAAAGAAAGAGGAGACACACAGGCAGGCAGGAAGAGACAGAAAAAGAGCTATATCATGTATATTAAGCTCCGGCCAGTGAATTTAAGTGTGTCCGTTTGCGTTTGAACAGAGCAGGCGTTATCATAATCGCCTCCTGCCAACTTGACAGGACCTTAAAGTGATCCTGTCATTTTATTTACACCCAGACCACTGTGTGATTTTCTCCAAAACACACGCACACACACACACACACACACACACGCGTATACACACAAATGTTCTCCGTTGCTAACTTCCCTAGCGAGCCCAGTCGAGTAGGTCGGATGACATCTTTTGATCAGAGCTGTCCAAAGAGATCAGAGCAGACTGTCAGGTAATAGATACCCAGCAACTAACCAGACTGCGCTGCAAAGAGAGTGTGACTGTGTGTGTTTCTGACAGTGTGCATGTGTGCTTGTGCATGGAAACAGAGAACATGGACAAGTATGCCCTCTTATTTTAGCTCATTTTACTTCTGCAAAATGCAGAAGCACTGACATTACTGCATAATTGTTGCTGGCATACAGCTGTGTTTTCCTTTGCAGTGTGTGTGTGTGTGTGTGTGTGTGTGTGTGTGTGTGTTACATTTATTATTTTAGTTCCTGTATTGTACATTATGGTGTTTTCTTGTGTCCTATTCCCACTTGTATGTGCACCCCTGCCCTCTTGTCAAGTCAGACTGACCTGTGACAAAGACCATGGAATTAGGGAAAATGCGAAGGAAAAATGCGTGTGTGAAAGGCAGACTGGAGATGGTGGAGGCAGGAGGAGAGAGAAATCAAGAGAAAGAGAGAGAGAGAGAGAGAGGCAGGAAAGGGGCAGAAAATGGTGGTAAGAGGAGAGGAACGGCACCAGGCGAGTGTGAGATGAGGATGGACAGAGTTCAGAGAGGAGAAACAAATGGGAGATGGTGGAAATGATGGATCTTGCTTCTCTCTGAACACCCCACTGTTTTCATTCTGTGTGCACACACACACAGACTTATTCACACAAACATTCACACATCCCCTGGGATGAGAACTCATGACCTTAGGCTACCTTGTGGGCTTTGAGAGTGTGACTGCTCCAAGTGAAAGCTATCTAAATAACAAAGGACAGGCAGAGGATCATTCACTGACAGTCACCAGCTGATGTGTGTGCAAGATATTGTTGCCGATGTGTGTCTGTTCTAAGGCTGTCCCCTAAAAGTCAATCAGTCGATGCATCAGTGAAGAAGACCCCGAGTTTTTAGGAACCACATATATGATGTCATATAATGCTCAACTGGGTCAGCACTGTTACTACTGCTACTACTACCACAACTTTTCTTAATGAATGGAGACACAAATGATACAGTCAGTGTAAATGTCTGGTTGAAAACACCCATCCCCTCCTGTGTGAGGTGCTGTATAATTTGTGGCTGCTCCATAACAACTTGGATTTTCCATAGTTTCTGCAGAGCTACTGTGCTATCAGATTACAAATCACAGATATCAGATGGATTACTATTGATATTATGTATTATACATTAGTAATTGTGACCATCAAATTAACAATTCTTGCACATGCTTTGTGCTAAACCCTATCTATCTATCTATCTATCTATCTATCTATCTATCTATCTATCTATCTATCTATCTATCTATCTATCTATCTGCAGGCCGCTGGTTCAGAGCACTGACACCTCCGTTCCACTTACAGCGTTGAAGTTGTAGCAAGCATATAACATTCAACATTTAGCAAAATGTATAAATAAAATGATAAATATGATGCAAGAAGGGCAAATTAATGCAAGTTGACTAAAACTGAAATCAATCCGTGAAGTGCGAGCACACATGACGTAGCTGACAGTGCTCTCTTCACTTAAATTCAACAGCAGGCCCCCACCAGCATCTGGAGTGAGTGTTCCTTTAACATCACATTTAACATGGATTCCCTAAGTGGCCGGCTGGTTGTTTCAAAATGTGTTTAATGCACACATTAAATCCTCTTCCTGTTCATTTCATTCAGTTAGTGATTAAGATTTAATTTTTATTGGGCTTGCAGCAGACTCTGAAGTTGAAAGGGGTTTCTATCAATATGCATCATATACGCATAATAATGCATGAGTGCTGACTCAGTCACTATTTCAGCTTCCATAATGCGTCATCTGAATTTAGCCAGTATTGTCATGATTTATTCACACTACTCACCCTTAATGGGAGATATGTACATTTTTTACGTAAGGGTTTTTTATTGTCTGACCACCTTTTGACTGGTTTCTCAACCGCTTCTCTCATATTCTTTAACATAAGATGTTGAATTTGATGGTAATCTTTGTTTTGTTTTTTAAATATAATTTCACTTATTCCTTTACACCTCCTCTCCGTAATTATCTAACAGTGTCACAGTGATAAGAGGTCAAGCAGAGGCTCAGTGCTACGGAGCTACTGTATGTGTGTGTGTGTGTGTGTGTGTGTGTGAGAAAGAGAGAGAAAGAGTGTATACTTGTTTTACTCATGTTGTGGGGACATACAGTAAGTCACACACATACGCAGGCACAGGTTATGTTTAGGTTAGGGTGAGGCAAATGTTGGATATTATTACTGTTTGTATAAGTCTCCAGGAAATTCATACAAGTCAATGTAATGTCCTCTGAAGTGATGGAAACGTGTGAGGTTCAGTGCTACGGAACTACTATGTGTGTGTGTGTGTGTGTGTGTGTGTGTGTGTGTGTGTGTGTGTGTGTGTGTGAGGGTGTAAAATGTTCACCTCTCCCATGTGCTTGTACGATGCCAAGAGTCAGACTTAGCTGGAAAAATACTGACTTGATAATTAGTTGGCGCACAGTTCTTTACACTTTTGCTACCGCTCTTTATAAATAACTGAAAATCGCTGCTTTTTCACCACAACTCCAACACACACATTCCCACAGTTATAAGAGTCAGTGCTTAGGTGTTAAGTTGACATTCTTAAGTAGACAAACTAATTTTAGATGATGCTGCATTTGATTTGTACAAAAAAAAAGAGATTTGCTAGTAAATACAGGGGAGACTGCTTATAGTGATCACATCTGTCCAGTTCAAACCGACCTCCATCCACACATTTTGTATTTTTTTTACATGAATATAAAGTAATGGAATGGACAGCTTTGCAATTTACTGATTTAAAGATAAAGTATTATAATATGTGCCATGGTCCTCTGCTGCTCCAAGCCTGGTCGGAATGATGAGGGTGAAAGCATCACACTCCACAAACACACACACACACACATAGGCTCACACACAGGCTCACACACAGGCTCACACACACTGGACTTACTGTATAGTGGGAGAGGAGGTGGGGATGGTCGTTACACACTATGGCTCTAAAACTTCATACAAATAGCTTAAGCGTATGACAGCTCGCAGTAGAAGGCTACAACTGTCTTACACTCTTTGTTCCATATGTTGTCAACTATGAAAAGACCCAACACGATTACTAGGAGCAAATTATTTCACCAGAATTTGTATAGGGATAATTCTGTCCCGAGCGTTTTGATCCATATGAACAGCCGATCACTGTAACTGTGATCACTATAAGCAGTTTCCACTCTACTACATGTGTATAAATACAGCACACACACACACACACACACGCATCAGTGAGTGTGTCAGTAGCTCTCTAGCCCAGGCATACACTCTTGTATTGGCACTGTAACAGCAGCATGTAAATACACTGTCAGCAGCTCCCCAGCTGAGTGGCATGGGGAGATGATTAGCCAAGCTAACACTGTTCACACACACACACACACAAACACACACACACACACACACACACACATTTACGTTTACATACACAAGCGTGCTACAGCAGGATCTGTGTTTCTGAATAATTGCAGTATTCCAGTGTGTTGCGATGCTGCTGCAGCCACAGACAGACACACTAACTGTTGCCACTCCAAATCTAATCTCCCCTCTCTCATCCTCCCTCTCTCTCTCCCTTTCTCTCTCTCTTGCTAACACCACTGCCACTATGTGCTGTATATGCTAATATTATCTCGGCTTTTTTGAAAGGCATTTTGCATATTTCGGACTATCGTGCTGTTCATTACCACTTATCAGTACGGAGCTCGTTCCATATAAAAATAATTCATATACAGCACAAACAGATACAGGCCTGAAAAAAACATATATAAAATACATTTTCGAGGGATACCTCAAACAAAAACATATCTTGCAAGATGAGTACAATATTGTCAATACAAACACTGAAATTAAACCCAAAAACAGTAGAAATCTCTTCCGTATATGATTCTATGAAAATGAGGAATATTAAAATATTAAGGAGAATATATCACTCTATATGTACACACGATAAAGTAGAGCAGAGGTCACAAAAGAGGTGAATCACGGTCCGGATTCAGACCCAAGCGTCCCCAGATATAGAACTTATAAATTACTGACAATTATTACATTTTGCCGAAGCGTTTCTAATGTAATCGGTGCAGCTTTTCTAGCCTTTATGGCACTGGTCATGTGATGCTTCTCAGCCAATCAGACAACATCGGAGAAATAAGTGGGGAAAAAGTGGGAAAGAAAAGAATAGAAAGCTGTTCGGTTCTTATGATGAGACTGTTGGTTAACTGTTGGACTTAACCATGAAGACGAAAAACAAGCTACACTTTTTATTTCATTTAGTAAAAATAAAATCCGACTGTTATGAAGTTATGACTTATTAAAGATGTTATTTTCCTAGAAATGCCAAAAAATATATAGTTATTATTATATTATTGGATAGGGAATATATAGGGATAATTATATATACTGTACTATATATATATATATATATATATTCATTTATTTTATACACATTTTGCCTTACTGGAGCTGGAGCATTGAATACCCTTGAAGTAGAGGAACGTAATGTTAATTTTGATTACCACAGACACATTGTAGTTTCATATGCTGGTTTTCGCAGGACTCGCGATAAAGTATTCATGTGTCTCTGGCAACATGAAGAAGCGATTATCAATGTGTCACATTCCAATGATACCGTAAATATGTTGCAAGTCTGGTAAGTCATGTAGCCGGGTGAAGGAACAGCTCAATTCGTCAGGCGCCCGGGTCGATCGAACACCTCTGGGGATCAATGGCGTACCTCACCAATCCCATGGAGAGACATGCCACTTTAACTGCTCTTTCTGCACACACACACACACACACACATACACACGCAGACAGAAGCCACCCCACCAATTTGTCTGTGCATGTCAAATCACAATAATTAAGCATTATCGATCTCAGATTCAATTAACTTCATTAACGTGGGTTGCACTGGTGATTGGGGAGGGATGGAAATGAGGAAAGGAGGGAGGTGAGGGTGGAGATTATAGGATCTCATTAAGTGGGAAATGGCAGCAGGGTGGATGCATGTCACACACAAATATCTATAAACACACTCTCACATAGGGTGCATGTGGAAAAATTTGAATGGGATATGTGTGTGTGTGTGTGTGTGTGTGGGGGGGGGGGGGGGGGTGTCACTTTCATCTCAGGCCAAGAGACTTGTCTGCATCTTTCTCTCAACAAAAATGTTGCCCTACATGAGACTGATGTGGACAATCTGTCTCTCACACACGCGCACACGCACACACACACACACACACACACACACACACATTGAAACTGCGAGGTCTAAGCAGAAGTGTAAACAAACAACGCTGACGTGCCTGTGTGTCTGATAGGGCTGTTAAGTGGTTATATAAGCATGATAAACTGTTTCCTAACATCATAACATCTGCAGAGTGCATAAGCATTTCCTCACAGACAGGAGCACAGAGACAGAGTTCAGAATCAAGACTTCATAATCTTTCTAAGTATTTCTGATACGGCTGTAAATCCAAAACGATCATTTACTTCCATTTGCTATTATATGACAGATTTGTAATTTTGTTCAGATGTCAAGAATAATTTCTGAGCCCCTTCCACCTCTCCCAGAATCCACTGTGGTGTTTGCTTTCTTGCCTCGGTTTCCAATCTCTCCCGGCCCGTTCTCCTGAAAACAAGATCAAACCACACTCTTCCTCCCTGCTGACAATTCATCTGGAACCCTCTCTGCCTCCCTCTCTCTCTCTCTACTAATTAAAACAGCACCTGCATACCTGGTGTGTTTGGCCCTGGCTTCTTCTACGCCAGTGGTTTTTTTTTTTACGTGTGTATGTGTGTGTGTGTGTGTGTGTGTGTGTGTGTGTGTGTGTGTGTGTGTGTGTGTGTGTGTGTGTGCAGATGTGTTTCTCCATATTTATCTCAGTATCCTCGGTCATAGTGTTGTGAACCTTGCAGCCTGGACCTAAGCCAGTGGCCTCAGGGATCATCTCTGCATGTGCAGAGCGTGTGTGTGTGTGTGTGTGTGTGTGTGTGTGTGTGTGTGTGTGTGTGTGTGTGTGCGTGTGTGTGTGTGTGTGGCCCTAGTCTTGACTTCCTTCCAAGCCCTTCCTCCCTCCTCTTCCTCCTCTCCCCTCAGTCTCTTCTCCTTCTCCCACATAATAAATGTGGTGTCTCTTTTCTCCTTCTTCCCTTTGATTCGCACCATAAATTCTGCTGCAGCTTTATTTGACTGCATTTGTTACTACAATAAACACAATAACGGAGAAGGTGCGGAGTGACCCGTTCCCTCATCCACACATACACACACAAACGCAGTGAAACCATTTTGTATCGAGTTTTTGGTCAATAAAATGGAGAGAGGGACAATGAACAGCCACACTCTTGAACCCAATAGGAATATTACAGTGGATTTCTATTGGGTCAAAACAAATACGTCTGCTGGTATGTGAGGAGTACACATCAGTGATTCCCACTGAGGAGTACTTATACTCCATGAGGTACTTCTGCAGATACCAGGGTATATGAGGAAAAATCAGGGTAATTCAGCTGGTTGGAGAAAAATTTAAATGCAGATTTGTTACCATTACAATACATACAATACATTATTGTATTTACGAAGAAAATAATAAATAAAAATGATAATGATGTGATTTTTGTTGGGGCTTGTATCAAACAAACATGTTCCTTTCCGTCTGGAGGAAATGATTTCTAATCTCTAATCTCCACAATGCTTCATTGATGGTTTGTTCTGACACATTTGACCATTATCAAAAAAATAAATAAAAATTGCAGCTCCTGCAATTTGAATATTGCACTTGGCCATGTTGCAATTTCGATAATATTTCCATGAATTGTTCAGCCCTAATTGTCACAATAACCAATAAACTACCAGCTCCGACAGGCTGACTACACAGGACAGGCGTCTAAAGAGAGAAACATCAATGCCTCTATCACTGTGTTGTGTGTGAAAAAAAAAAAAAAAGATTAGTGTAATAATATCCATTTTATGTCACCCTTTGCAACTGCCAGCAGGGCTTTTGGTGGGTGGTGACATGCTGAAAGAAGACAGGTTCAAAATGAACCTACACGACACATTTAAAAAAAGAATACTATGTTGAAGCAGATATTTATATTAAACTGGATGCAATCAACAGTCTGCAATATTTTATAATGCCACAAAACGGTGCATACAGCTGTGGATGAACCGAAAACTGTCATTGTAGCCGATTCAATGCAGGTTATTGTATCAATGTATTGTGACACTAAACCTATTAAACATCAAAATGTTTTCCTTATTTTAACATCCTCTGCCTCAAACGAGTCCAGAAATCAGCTGTGTGCTTCATGTAGGTGGATGTAGCCTACACGCCGAGGTTTCATTCAGCACATCCCGGTCCCGCTGTTTTCTCCCTGATCCTCTGCATGTGTCTCTATACATACCACACACAAGGTACACAAATCAGCACACACACACAATTACACACGCTGTTCTTATCGCACAAAGGCAGTTAATTTGAAACAGAGTGTGTGTGTGTGTGTGTGTGTGTGTGTGTGTGTGTGTGTGTGTGCGTGTGCGTGCGCGTGTGCGTGTTGTGTTTTAAAGGAGATTTCACATTGATGTTTGGCCTTGATGAGAGCACCGGGCTGCTGTGTTCGTCTGTTTCCTCAGCCAGAGCATTGTTCTCTTAAACAGCTGTCGTTTTGGCTGATTCAGAACAGATGGCATGTACATGTGGGTCTGCTTGGCTGCATGTATGTGCAAGCGGGTGGATGTGTCTCTGAGACAGAATGGGGGAGAGAGAGAGAGAGAGACAGGGAGAGAGAGAGTAGAGTGTATGTGTGTGTGTTTTACATCCATAAATGTTAAAACGTACAGTTGAAATGGGTCGTCAAGGTTTTAAGATTGTTGTACTTAACAATAAAGTAAAAGAAACAACAGTAAATGATGCAGTGTGGATAGGGATCAGGTGACCCTGCAATTTTTTAACCGCACATAACAGCATTTAATACAAGATAACGTGTGTGAAGTGTTTCAAATGGATGCTTTTTGTTGTACTGAACGCTGGAGCAGACTGCATGTTCAACAGAGAAGCTCCTGAGATTGCCTGAAGGCAAAGAGTTGTTATACTACAGCAGTTACAGTACAACTAGTGTGTGTGTGTGTGTGCGTGTGTGTGTGTGTGTGTGTGTGTGCGTGTGCGTGCGCGTGTGCGTGTTGTGTTTTAAAGGAGATTTCACATTGATGTTTGGCCTTGATGAGAGCACCGGGCTGCTGTGTTCGTCTGTTTCCTCAGCCAGAGCATTGTTCTCTTAAACAGCTGTCGTTTTGGCTGATTCAGAACAGATGGCATGTACATGTGGGTCTGCTTGGCTGCATGTATGTGCAAGCGGGTGGATGTGTCTCTGAGACAGAATGGGGGAGAGAGAGAGAGAGAGACAGGGAGAGAGAGAGTAGAGTGTATGTGTGTGTGTTTTACATCCATAAATGTTAAAACGTACAGTTGAAATGGGTCGTCAAGGTTTTAAGATTGTTGTACTTAACAATAAAGTAAAAGAAACAACAGTAAATGATGCAGTGTGGATAGGGATCAGGTGACCCTGCAATTTTTTAACCGCACATAACAGCATTTAATACAAGATAACGTGTGTGAAGTGTTTCAAATGGATGCTTTTTGTTGTACTGAACGCTGGAGCAGACTGCATGTTCAACAGAGAAGCTCCTGAGATTGCCTGAAGGCAAAGAGTTGTTATACTACAGCAGTTACAGTACAACTAGTGTGTGTGTGTGTGTGTGTGCGCGCGTGTGTATGTGTGAGCATGTGCGTGTGTGTGTGTGTGATGTGTGATGGGCTCTGGGATATCTGTGTCTCTGTGCATCTGTTTATCCCACGGCAGTGTCGTATCATCGCCGATGGCAACCAGTGGCTTGACAATGACAGAGACTCCTCTCTGTGTTGCTGCTGATGCAGTACTAACACATACACAAAGACACACACACACACACACACACACAGAACTTGCACTGCTCAGTAATAGATGGGAGTTGGCAAAAGCTGAAGTGTGTTGGTAGCCCGTATTTTCCTGTGTTTCCAAGCCCTTACTCTCACATAACTGTAGGCATTATTTAGAGTTTTGGTTTCAACCTAGTTACCTCGCACATATTTTTCCTCTTTTTGTTGTGTGTGTAAGGAATTTCACCGTGCACGGTTTTACTTTTCTTTTTTTTTTTCCGTTTGTGTGTCTTTGAAAGTGTTAGATTGTGACTGAGTATGTGCTCCTGTGCCACACCCATCCCACTGACCGGCTCACCCCGTGTTTACATACCATGTTAGATGAGTGATGACCTGTTACAACGAGGAATGCTAGGCACAAGCCCACTGATGTTCACACCTACACTCACCTCCTTTGCCAGCGTAGCTGCTCTGTGTATGCCCGTGTCTGTGTGCCGTAGCTTCAGTTGTTACTCAGAAATCCAGCCTTAATCTCAAAAGTGTGAGCATGCAGCATTTCTCATCTGATGTTGTTTTATCCTTTTGATAGACTTATTAACAAAAGAAAACATTCATAGATGTACAAAGAGGCGAGACTGTGATTTGTCTTGATACATCTTTTCTCTGTATGATTTCCATTGTATTAATCTTAAACTAGAGGGATTTGAATATAAATTGAAAGCCTCAAGCCCAGTCCCCGAAGCTAAACTGTAAATAATAACTCTAAACTTTTTCTAATCTTTGGTAATTGAAGCAAATGGGTTTTGCGGGGAGAGATTTGTCGCAGGCAAACGTACATACATTCATTTTTATTTACGAGGAGGCGAGGGCTGAGCAGTGTAATGAGTGAAAATGCATGCTTAATTTAAATGGCGAGTGTGTCTGTTAGGGAATGCATTAGAGTCTGCAGAAGAAGCGTAAGACATATTAATTGACAGACAGGAACCGCTGTCTCCGAGGTTGATACAAGTAATTTATTACTTCAGAAACGAATGCCACCGCCAGAATGTGCTTCATTAATTTCAAATTTAGTTTTAATTTCAAGCTGTTGCCCCTTGAGAAGAATAAGGTGGCAAGTTCTATTTGAAGACACATTTTCCCCTTTCCCTCCCTCCATTTTTCTCTTTCCATCCTCCATCTCTCTCTCTCTGTCTTGCTGTCTCTGATTTTCTGCAATACAGAACAAAGACCTGGGGGTGGAGAGAAAGAATGGGAGGGGGTGGCGACTTGATTCCAATTTGAAAACAATGTCAATGTAAAAAGGGGGAAGTTAGAAACAGAATTACTCCAAGTGTTTATGATAGGAAATACTTTGCCTGTGAATGTCACTGGATGATTGCTCTGTTTCCTCTGGAGAAAGTGTGAATGCCAGAATCTTGCATTTCTATCAGTTCCCCACTTGGTGATGAAAAGGGAATACAAAATTGAGAATCTTCTTTAGATATGCTGTCAGTGTGGTTCTAACAAATCTCTCTCTCTCTGTCTGAGCAGCATATGTCCCTGAAGATGAGAAGGAAGCAGCGCTGTTGGATGAGGACCTGGATGGAGATGACTCAGCTCAGGAAGGGGAGGAGCCTGCTGCCAAGTTCCTATGTCAGGACAAGGACTTCCTTCTCAAAGACAGGCCAGGATCTACTGGCTTCCATGACTCCCCTAACGCTGCTGACTTCTCTGGTCAGGAGCTGGACAGCGAGTCTCACGTGAGCGAATCCAGTGACAGAATGTCTGATTTTGAGAGCTCCCCGCTTAAAAATGAGGACGACATCCTCCTCTCTAAAGAAGCCTCAAACGCTCTGTCTCTGTCTTCCACCTCTGCCATGATGGCCGCTGCCAGTGCCACTGCCACAGTAAGTGGAGATGAGGCCATATTAGCCACAACAGGGTCTGTGGCTGACAGCCTAGAAAAGATGAAGGCTATTTACACCTCCTTCCTGACCAACTCATATTGGTCTACACTGAATCTGAACCTGAGCCAGCCCCCTGCAGAGAAACCTCCTCGCAGTCACAGCAGCAGCAGTAGTAGCAGCAGTAGCAGTAGCTGTGGAAGTGGAGGCTATGACTGGCACCAGACAGCTATGGCAAAAACCCTCCAGCAGGCCTCACAGAACCACCACAACAGACTGGGCATGGTTCAACACCCCACAGTGGCCGTATCCACAGCGTCTACAGAACCCAACCTCTTCAGTACCGTCCAGCTGTACCGGCAGAGCTCCAAGCTCTATGGCTCCATATTTACTGGTGCCAGCAAATTCCGCTGTAAGGACTGCAGTGCAGCCTACGACACACTAGTGGAGCTCACGGTGCATATGAATGAGACAGGCCACTACCGCGATGATAACCACGAGACAGATAGTGAGGGTGCTAAACGGTGGTCAAAACCCAGGAAGCGTTCCTTGCTAGAGATGGAGGGGAAGGAGGATGCACAAAAGGTTCTGAAGTGCATGTACTGTGGGCACTCATTTGAATCCCTTCAGGACCTGAGTGTCCACATGATCAAGACAAAACACTACCAGAAAGTGCCTCTGAAAGAGCCTGTTACACCAGTGGCAGCTAAGATTATCTCCACGGCTCGAAAGAGAGCCCCCATTGAGCTAGACATCCCCAGCTCACCTGACTCTAATGGAGGGACCACGCCCAAGCCCACCTCCCTCAGCGACTCTAATGATATACTCCAGAGGGTCACCAACCCTTACATCACTCCTAACAACCGCTACGGACACCAGAACGGTGCCAGCTATGCCTGGCAGTTTGAGTCCAGGAAGTCACAGATCCTCAAATGCATGGAGTGTGGCAGCTCTCACGACACACTGCAAGAGCTAACCGCTCACATGATGGTGACCGGACACTTTATTAAAGTCACCAACTCTGCTATTAAGAAAGGCAAACCCATTATAGAGTCGTCCACCTCAGCCCCCACGTCCAATTCAACAGTTGAAGAAAAGGTCCAGTCTGTTCCCCTGGCTGCCACAACCTTCTCCCCTCCACCCGCCCCAGTGCCTCCTCCAACCAGCATCTCCCCCTCTGCCATGGCTGTGGAGATAAAAAAGGAGGAGAAGGAAGAGGAATGCACTAAAGAGCCCATCATCAACAACGGTAACAATCTCAACAAGGAGAAGAAGGCAGGAATGGAGGAGGAGGCTGAGGAGAAGTTTGATATCTCGTCAAAATACACTTATTTGACTGAAGAGGATCTGGATGAAAGTCCAAAAGGGGGTCTTGATATCCTCAAGTCCTTGGAGAACACAGTGACCTCAGCCATCAATAAAGCACAGAATGGCGCTCCAAGCTGGGGTGGATATCCCAGTATTCATGCTGCCTATCAGCTTCCAAACATAATGAAGCTCTCTCTGGGCAATTCCGGGAAGAGCTCTCCCCTGAAATATATGTTCCCTGGAGGGGAGATCCTCTCTCCCACTGGCAAGAGCCAGCCTCTGATCTCCCCTCCCAGCCGCCAGACCTCTCCATTGCCCAAAAACAACTTCCATGCTATGGAGGAACTGGTCAAGAAAGTGACTGAGAAAGTGGCTAAGGTAGAAGAGAAAATGAGAGAGCCCAGTGTTGGTGTGAGGGCATCTCCTCTGAGACGTACCACGCCCTCACCCTGCAACAGCGAGGCAGCGGACTCAGCCCGAGGAGAGTCCCCCAAAGAAAACAGAGCAGGTGGTTGTAAAACTCCCGAGAATACAAATGGAGTGGAAAAGGTAGTAGGCGATGGAAATGGAGCCAATCATGGAGATTCAAATGGAGATATTTCCATAAAAGAGTCTGTGGAAAATGGAGTGGAGTCAGCTGCTGTGACATCGCCCCTGCCTGCCTCCATGACTGGAAGTACAGCTATCATTACAGACCATCCACCTCCAGAACAACCATTCGTCAACCCTCTCAGCGCACTGCAGTCAGTAATGAACGTCCACCTGGGGAAGGCCGCTAAGCCTGCCCTGCCCTCCCTTGACCCCATGAGCATGCTGTTCAAGATGAGCAACAGTCTGGCAGAGAAAGCAGCTGTGGCTGCTTCCACCCCACCAGCACAGACCAAAAAGCCCAGTAATGACCACTTAGACCGCTACTTTTACCAGCAACATCTAAACAACGACCAACCCATAGATCTCACCAAAGGCAAAAATGCTGACAAAAACAGCAGTAGTGGTTCTCTGGGTTCGACCGCTCTCTCTTCCACTGCTTCCACCCCGTCCTCGATTCCTCCCCATTCCACTGTCACTATGACCAAAGCCTCAGCTGCAGTAGCTTCCTTCATGTCCAGCTCCCCTTTGAGAGAAAATGCCCTGTCAGACATTTCTGACATGCTGAGGAACCTGACGGAAAGTCAAGCAGTCTCCAAGTCCTCCACACCTACCAGCCAGTCCGAACGCTCTGACATCGAAGGTGTTACACAGGAGGAAACAGAAGATGTTTCACCAGCCCAGAAACGTAAAGGCCGCCAGTCCAACTGGAACCCTCAACACCTCCTCATCCTACAAGCCCAGTTTGCTTCCAGTCTGAGACAAACAAATGATGGCAAGTACATAATGTCAGACCTGAGCCCACAAGAGAGAATGCACATCTCCCGTTTCACTGGCCTCTCAATGACTACAATATCCCATTGGTTGGCTAATGTCAAATACCAGCTGAGGAGAACCGGTGGCACCAAGTTCTTGAAAAACTTGGATTCGGGTCACCCAGTGTTCTTCTGCAGTGATTGCGCCTCTCAGATCCGCTCACCATCCACCTACGTCAGCCACTTGGAATCCCATTTGGGCTTCCGTCTGCGAGACTTGGCCAAGCTTTCTGGGGAGCAGCTGCTCAGCCAGATATCACAGCAACACCATCAACAACGCCACACCAAAGGACTATCTGAAAAACTGCTCTCTAACCTTCACTCATCCAGCCACCCTTTACCCTCCTCTTTACCCACATCCATATCCTCTTCCTTACCCATGTCCCTGTCCTCGTCCTTAACCACCTCGCTGCCCTCGACTGAATCCCCGTCACCCTCCCCGGATGATGACGACAGTGGGGCCATGTACCAGTGCAAGCTCTGCAACCGGACTTTTGCGAGCAAGCACGCGGTCAAGCTTCACCTGAGCAAGACTCATGGGAAGTCCCCCGAGGACCACCTCATGTATGTGTGTGAGCTGGAGAAACAGTAGCACTGGCTGGGGACAATGCTGCACTCTTTCATAATGGCTCACTCTTTCTTGCTCTGTCTCTCTTCATCCTTTCACAGACATTTCTTTCAAAGAAAAGAAAGGATTATTAACGTGATGGAACTGCACAAAGATGCCATACAACTACTGCTTTGAGTTTTGGCACATGGTTTTAAATTTTGCATTGTAGCAGTTTTTTTTTTCTTTGTTTCAGTGTGGGGTAGACTCACTCTGGTCCAACTCACTCGATTTTATGATCTGAGTGTGTGATGTGATCTCCTTTGATAGGACTAGTGAATTTTTTCATAATGTGCAGATGGGGGCTGTTGTCATGGGAAGACACAGTAAATGAAGGTTTAAAAAAAAAAAAAGAGATTCTAAAATGAAGTGGTATGTATTTTGTGTACATGGAAATTAAGTTCCTTTATATTTTGGCATCACTGGGGTGTGATAAGCTGCATGCATAAAATGAAACAGTTTAGTTAAACATTTTATAACTAAATCTGTTGCACTTTCCATGATTTTTTCTCTTCATGTTGTCACTCTCTCCTGCTCGCTCTGTCTTTGTTTTTTCTTTTTTTCTTAATAATGTTTTTGTGCTGGAGTCAGCATTTAAAATTTAACCCTCTGAGTACGTCAAAGCACTTCTACACCTAAGATCCAAACACTATAGACTGAAAGATTTGAGATTGGGAATTACTGAAGCTATTGTTGAGAATTCGATGGACAATGTGTGCATTGTTATCTGCGATGAACTGTTTCCCAGACATAGAGTGTGCTGAGTCTAATGCTAGTCTTCATCTTGGGCTTAATACTTGTCTGGAAGATGCTCACAGGACATTGTAGGAAAAAAAGTATGTAGTAAAAAAGAAAAAAAAAAAGGAAATCTTAAGTCTTTTACTTTGGTCGATCAGGGACCTATATTAATTCAGGTCTGTGTAAAATATGTATATAAAAAACATATTAAGTAATTCCTGTCTAAATTATGCATCATTTCTATATTTTTAATTTAAAAGGATTATGACTATCTGCTGGTGCACATTATATGAAGACGTAAATAAAATTGTTTTGCACAATAGTTTTATAAATGTGTTATTTAATCAAAGGATACGAAAAAAAAGGGAGGTAACAAAGGGATGACAACAGGTGAATCTTTTTATTCCCGACTCGTGCTCAAAGGGTTAAAGACTCTTTTTACCAGACACTACTCTACATGTGCCGCTGTATGAACACTAAAAAGATATTAAAGGTTGTACAAAAAAAGATGTTACTTTATGAAGATATTTCACATGTAAACTGTTATTTATAAGCACTCTTGGTTGTTTCATATCGTTGAATGCCTTTTCGATTGGTGTTTTTTTTCTTCTTTTTTTTTATTATTATTGTTATTTTTTATTTTATTTTTATTTTTTTTGTTCTGTCTAATTGCTCTGCCATGATTCCACACTGCAGCTTTATCTTTTTGGGATATGAAAGGTAACCATGGTTACACTAACCCCTTGAGTGACAAGTTCTGCTACATTTTTGGCAGTTAATTTGCTGAAGTAACTGACAGCTGCCAGTGTAGAGAAATAAAAAAAAAAAGAAAAAAAAAAAACTTATGTGTAAAATATTGGCATGTAAACAGCACAGATACTGTTATGCATTCTGTGCCGTTAGTCTTTTTCATTTCGTTCTTTCGTTTTCTGTTGTTGTTGTTCTTGACAATGAACCCCCATTATATGACTTCATATAACCTTGTTTTCTACTGCAGCATTAAAAAAAAGGAAACTGTTTTTTGCAATAATGTGTGTGTGTGCATCGTGTGTGTCATGGCTATCAATTATGTGTGTGCTGTGCAGTCCCTAATGAGCACATTAGACTGGGAGTGTGTCAACGTCTGTCTGTGACGAGCTGCAGACTAGTTTACAGTGAGTGGCAGCAGTGGGGCCGTGTGGGAGGCAAACACGCACGCACACACACTCTCATACACACAGACATTCAGACATGCAAACAGACACCATCATTGTTGGGCACTTGAATAGCCTCTTCTGTTGTTCTAGTGGTTTAAACTAAGGCATATACTGCATATATATGAGGCTGAGTCTGCAACATAAGACCTCAGAAATAGTAAACAATCGAATGGCTAGAAGTTATTTTATTTTTATGAGGGGGAAGTGGATGCTGGTGGTCTCCCATAAAGCACAAAGCTGTCATTTATAGGCTAAATTTAAAATACACAATGTTATCTGATGAACAACCAGAGAGCAGCTGAGTTTCATACTCACCATCTTCCTTTTTCCACATGGGATATGGAAGTATAAAGACACACACATACACACATAAAGTTTCTCTTCCATATCCCCAGCTCTATAATTACCTCAGACGTCCATTTTGTGACTGCTCTCAAAGAGGTAAGGAACCTGACAGACATATTTGTTTAGGCTTTGTGGGAGACGACAACAGTGCTGACAGGATGAGCAGGTCCTTTCAAGTGTTTATTTATTCATATTTTCCCCCCTGTCCAGATGCGTTGATTAAATAGGAATTGTATCACGATCAATTTGATGATATGTGCTACACGACAGTCCGATATAGATAAAGCAGATGGAGTGAAGAGTTAAAGCTTATAGTGGGGGGAAGAGATCTGTGAGAGCTGCGCCCTGTCCGGAGATCTACATGAGAATCAGTATATGTTCAGCACAGATAAGGGAGTGGGAATACAGTTAGGCTAAAAGAAATGTTGAAGCACTAGCACATATATCATGAACACATGAGAAAATCTGCTCATATACACACATATACAGAGCACACATAAGATAGCAAAGTGAGACTGTGAGCTGAGCAAGTGCTCTGTGTTCCTGAAGTATGATTTTTCTGCTCTGTTCTGCCACTTAATATACCATGCTGAGGAAAAACATCCATACATGGGCAAGCACACACACCGGCATGCAACACAAACATCTCTGAATGGTACAGACGAGTGTACCAAATTCTCCTCTTTTCTGCACACATACACACATAGATGCACAAAAGCCACACACACACACACACACACACACCTCTCAACAGCCAGGTAGAAGGACTTCATCCGCTGTGACAAGGTGCCACTGTGTGTGAAAATGTCAGCCTTCAACAGTGCAGCCTGAAGTCTGGCACCATATTTAAGGCTCTCATTAGCCTCAAAGAAAATATGCGTGAAATTGAAGTGTAAGAAAGCCATTTTCTCTCTCTCCCTGCCTTCACATCTGGCAAGTAGAGGCAAAGGCTTATTAAGGTTCAAAACTAACATGCCGGAGACAGTGGGTACCACCACTGGGAAGTGCACGCGTACGCGCACACACACACACACACACACACACACACACACACACACATACACACATAAAGTTTCTCTTCCATATCCCCAGCTCTATAATTACCTCAGACGTCCATTTTGTGACTGCTCTCAAAGAGGTAAGGAACCTGACAGACATATTTGTTTAGGCTTTGTGGGAGACGACAACAGTGCTGACAGGATGAGCAGGTCCTTTCAAGTGTTTATTTATTCATATTTTCCCCCCTGTCCAGATGCGTTGATTAAATAGGAATTGTATCACGATCAATTTGATGATATGTGCTACACGACAGTCCGATATAGATAAAGCAGATGGAGTGAAGAGTTAAAGCTTATAGTGGGGGGAAGAGATCTGTGAGAGCTGCGCCCTGTCCGGAGATCTACATGAGAATCAGTATATGTTCAGCACAGATAAGGGAGTGGGAATACAGTTAGGCTGAAAGAAATGTTGAAGCACTAGCACATATATCATGAACACATGAGAAAATCTGCTCATATACACACATATACAGAGCACACATAAGATAGCAAAGTGAGACTGTGAGCTGAGCAAGTGCTCTGTGTTCCTGAAGTATGATTTTTCTGCTCTGTTCTGCCACTTAATATACCATGCTGAGGAAAAACATCCATACATGGGCAAGCACACACACCGGCATGCAACACAAACATCTCTGAATGGTACAGACGAGTGTACCAAATTCTCCTCTTTTCTGCACACATACACACATAGATGCACAAAAGCCACACACACACACACACACACCTCTCAACAGCCAGGTAGAAGGACTTCATCCGCTGTGACAAGGTGCCACTGTGTGTGAAAATGTCAGCCTTCAACAGTGCAGCCTGAAGTCTGGCACCATATTTAAGGCTCTCATTAGCCTCAAAGAAAATATGCGTGAAATTGAAGTGTAAGAAAGCCATTTTCTCTCTCTCCCTGCCTTCACATCTGGCAAGTAGAGGCAAAGGCTTATTAAGGTTCAAAACTAACATGCCGGAGACAGTGGGTACCACCACTGGGAAGTGCACGCGTACGCGCACACACACACACACACACACACACACACACACACACACACATACATACATACATACAGACACACACAAAAGAAACATATTCCCATTCATAGAATTATTATGTGTCTCAATGTAATCGTAATGTGCAATAAACTCCATTAGTTACAGAGAGTGTAAAATGACGAGTAATTGCCGCATATATATATATATGTATATATAAATACATATATATATATATTTTTTTTTTTTTTTAAAGCACCCCTATACTGAGACAATCTTCAGTTCATCTCAGTTTAAAGACCACCACAGATAGAGATCAAGTTTTTAACCTTGTTAACATCCATATTATGCTTTTTTTTCTTTTTTTCTTTTTTTCTAATACAAGACATATGATGGGCGAAATAAAGAGCCAACACCGTGACTGAGTATTTCCACCCCTGAACCAATGACAGTCTCATAAAAACAGATTCAGACAGCCAGGGTTTCATACGTCATATTACCTAAGGAATCAATCCTGTCAACTTGTGGGAATGGTGGCCAAAATAAACCTGAAACCTTGTCCATACAGAGAGCAAGAGCAGCGATAGGCTGTAAGTGACGCAAATCGGGTAGTGAGTGGTTCTTGTCAACCACGGCATTACACAGGAGTCAACCGAAAACTGGGGGGGTTGGGGGGTATCCAATCAAGGCTGCCTCGACGCATGCGCGGTGACCTACTGTGACCCACGCTGATTGACCCGCGGTACCACAGCACCACAGCAGCTCAGCTATTACTACACTGCGGAGGAGACAACTACTAACGGTAAAGACAAACTGCCCATTGGAAAACCTGAGGTAAGACATGAGTAAGCTTGCTAACAATGTTAACTATCCTGTTCGATACAGTTGTGTTATCAACTTGATAACCTAACCTGTAAGCTAATGCAAGCACGAGCTAGCTCCTATTAAAATCAGCAGAAAAACTGGATAAAAGTTTTGAGGAGTTTTTTGCTGCGAGCCTGACCTCCATTCAACACATTGGATACAATAGAGCTGATGAATTAACAAGGCAGCTGTCTATTTTGCTAGCTTGTGATCATTAATTAATGTTTGTGTAAATTTTTTTAAATACTTATTTTATATTGGTCAATTATATTAATATATAAAGGCACGTTTGTGCTTAATAAATTTATACTTTGTAATTTATTTTGGTCAATTTTGTAATTTTTATTAGATGGTGAGCAGGAGTAATCCAAAAAGTCATTAGAAATTAGCGTTTAGTAGCGTATATTCTTAAAAAAATCTTTGGGGGACTATACCCCCAGACCCCCATAGTGGATCTGTGTTTTTCTCTGCTCAAGTATCCTTCAAAAAATAATGGCCATCATTTTTTTTTTTTTTTTTTTTCACCCAATAAAATTCAGTGTAACAACAGTTTATGTACAAAAATATTAAGAGCAACAATAATAAGATGACATTAAAAGACTCTATCTAAGGATCACAATGCAGCCCCCCCAATACTAATTAACTGTCATTTTAAATCTTTATACTTTGCCAATATCCTTTCAACCACACACACAAAACATGTGTTTTGTTTCATTTAGTTTCATTGTGTGTTACCCTGAATGATGTTTTATCAAAAAGGGATAGAGTGTATTGGTATTGTCATTGTTCCAATTATTGCAGTGTTTTTAGTATTAGTCTGGACAATTAAATTTGTTTTACCAAGATTTAAAACTAAACCAAAATGTATTAATTATTCTTCATTTGTGCCTTGCAACCATCTATGTTCGAGGGCATCTAAGAAAAAAAAATGATGCAATTAAAACAAAATACATAAATGTATTAATATATTAATATATTAATATTTCTCAAGTTTAAAACATGTTTGTTAGTAATAATTTATCTGAAATATAAATAAGATGCTAAATCTGTTATCTATACACTGATCCTGTCATTCATTGTAACAGAAGTTGCATTGCACTGAATAACAAAAACATTACAAACTGAATGACAAAACTTCTACTTCAGCATATATTGCAGGCTATCAGTCAGCCACCTATATCAAACAATGACCTTGACGTATAAAGTTAATTACAATTATTAACGCCATGGACTTATTCTTCTAAAAATCTAAACAATAGAAATGTTTTTGGCATTTCAAATAATGGCATGCAGGTTTGTAACTTTGTTTTAGCACACCATGAAAAGGTGAAATTACCAACTAACTTCAGTAGAAGAAAAAGACGTTATAGAGAGAGTTAACAATGGCGTTACTTTCCACCTCTGGAGACAGTTCTTGGTGTGTAGAGGAACTGAGTTTGATGCTTAACTCACAATGTTTCTTCTAGACTGTTAAGTAAACAGCTGTTAATGCTAATGCTGGCTCTGTAGAAATTTCCGATTTCAGAAAGTCAGATAAAGGTTATAACTCAATTTTTTACCAAATATGTACTCACTGCCATTGTAGGGAATGACTCTTAATGTATAATAAAAAATAATCATTAGTTGCAGCCCTGCTTATGTCCCAAGATATAATATGTGCACTTATGGACCTCCCTGTTTTCTGAAAAAGGCATATGAACTAAACACGATTGCCGATTGTAAAACTATCAATGGGAAGTAAGCTTTCGGCTTTCGGTAAAGCGCTTGCAGTGCTTGAAGCTAGCTATGCCAGTGAACATTAACATCTTAATAGTGGTTTTGGAGATGGTGCTATGTGCCAACATACCACACCCTCATTGTAGCCCACACAATGCAACCGTCAGAATCCCCCAGGAACATTGAGAGAGCCTCCACAATAGTAAAGCTGCTCACATGCATTTGAAGAAGGTGCGCTGCAGATCCAGATAGCTTTATCTGAAGAAGGGGGCTGGTGGGAGGGTGGGGATACAAGCTCAGTGGATCTGCTCCTCACAATGGAATCACACGGCATAACATAAATAAAGCCAGAGTACAAGCAACCATGCTCCTTACACAAAGACACACAGGGAGCGTGCCCTGTCCATCTCACTCTCTCTCGATTTCTTTCTCTGTTCCCATTTCTCCTTTCTCCTGTTCTTTCTTTCACTTGCACACACAGTCACACAGACACAATGCTACCTATAGGCAGACTAGGCATCTGCCTCACACATCCTATTTTCCAATTAAACACAATATAGTTCTTATTGCTAATATTTTATTCCAGTGAGCCAAACCCAACCAACCACACATTTTCAGAGGAGGCCTGGTATGATGAGATCTGATTGGCTGATATGTCTTAGAAAAACACAAAGATGATTGAATTTTCTTGGTAGAAACGTTGATGGAAGATCAAAGACAGAAACAGTATCTTCAGGTGAGTCCAGAAGTTGTTTTGAGCCATATTTGCTTCCTGTCTGACTGTTGGTTACACAGTCAGTCAACCTGAAATATATAAACAACTATTGGATGCACATGAAATTTGGCACAGATGTCCTTTGTGCCCAGATGATGAATCACAGTGACTTTGGTAATCCTCTAGCCTTTCCTTGAGCTCCACATGTTGGAAAAATGTTTTACTTATTCAGTGAAATATATCAAAATCTACTGGAGAGATTTGCACAAAACTTTGTACAGACGTTCATGGGTCCCATAGGATGTATCCCAAATATTTTGGTAATCCTCAAGTGCCAACATCAAGTCAAAACTCTCATTTGTCCAATACTAATTCCCATTAATGTTAGCTGTATTTGCGTTTAGTTCTAAATAGCTTAGGTTTGCATGTTATCACCTTAAACAAGATTGTGAACATGCTAGATATTATACCAGCTATACATCAGCATTTCATTGTGCATATAAGCATGGTGACACTTGCATTTAGTTAAAAACATAGCTAAGCCAAAGTACAGCCTCACAGAGACAGTAGTATGGCTGTTACAGCCTCTGAAAACTTAAATAACTATTTGAAACATTAAATGTTCATGGCTAAGTAAGCATCAATCAAAATTAAAGTTAAGTTGTTTTTCATTACGAGTTAAAAAAAAAAACTGAAATAATAATAATAAGCTTGTTGCAACTTTAACAGATTTTTGTTCCCATGGAATTCCATCACTCAGAATATGAAGCTGACATTTCAGGGCCTTTAACCCTTAGTCTTGTTTTCATTTGTACAGTTTTTACAGTGCAGCTCACCAGCAGGTATTGGATAAAAGTGGAATTGCAGGGTGCTGTGAAAAATACCTCACATCGGTATCCTGTGTGTGTAGTTTCACAGCCAAAATCACAACAGTTATTGTACAAAAACACACACGGGCAATGAGTGATGGACTGGACTTTGACAACAGCTGCTCTTACAGCTACTCTTTGCCTACAACATGTCAGTCAAACAAAACATGATTCTGAGGGGGAGAGAATATCAAAAAATCTGCACAGTGTCGTGGGAATAGTTTTGCACGTATGATTTTGTAATAAAGAGGGAGTTACACATTGAATGTGATCAAACCCTTAAATGATTTACTTTGTAAAGCCTTTATTCTGCATAACAGTAAAGACAGTGCAAAGCTTCAACTACCGTTTTTACTCAGTTGATATTGATTGACTGGGGATTTTCAAAAGGACTAACAAACATCTACCTAAAGCCTCTAAAAGAGTAATCTGCCTTGCTTCAACATCATCAGATTCAGCCAGTCTGCCTGACAACCTGAAAAGGTTCAGATTGATTTTCAGTTTTTAAAACGTTGTTTTTGCCTTGTTACTTAAAGGCATCATTCCCCTGAAATCCAAACCGTAATATTGTGAATCAGTGGCATGCCATCAGGACAAGCAAGGCAACCAGCTAAAGCTAAAAATAGACATGAATGAGAACAATACTGAAGTGGAAGTAATATTTCTCAGAACAGCGTTCTGTTCCATAAAGGATTTTATATTGTCAGTTCACATCCATCTTGTAATTTACAGCCCTCTTGTGGCTGCAGAATGCTACTGTCTCTAGAAGCTAACTTGACTACGGGAGCGTGTCTATGTTCCCGAAGCCCTAATCCTAACCCTATATCCCCCCAGCCCTAACCCTAATCCTAACCCTAAATTCCCACAGCCCTAACCCTAACCCTAATTTTCAAATATTTCTGTGATAAAAAAGTTCTAAGAAATGTGGGAACATAGGGCTGACCCCCTTGACTACCAGTCGCTGAATCTAGTTTTCCTCTCATTTTCATGGGTGTGACCTGTTGACAAAAGCTGCGGCTTCTCCAGCTTTTTTGGACATTTGCACATCCAACAGAGTGCCGCAGGGATGATGTATTGTTGTAGGCCAACCAGGAAGTTAGCATCACCGTGGTTCCCTCAATGGCCAATGGGAGTTTTACGTTGGCTTTTGGATTATTGTAGAAAATTTGATCTGTGACAAACAATAGTTTATGATACTGACACATTTTATTCATCACAATAATCTCCCACTTCATGATTTTTGAATATGATCACCAGAAGTAAAATAGCTAATATAAGGCTATAAACAAACTATACCACAGTCCCACGACTTCAACGTCACCACCACTTAACTTTCAACTTGCGGTTTGATTTAGCTCTTACCTCCTCTATAAAAGTCTTCCCTCTTACAAAGTTAGTATCGGTTTGCAAAAGCACATAAAAAAACACAACTAGGCTGTAGTATTCATGTTATTTACCAAATTTATGTGCATTCATTTCATTTCAGCTCGATCACAGCGTGAGAGTCTCTCCTGTGTTTTGCTGTCACTTACTGTCACATTTCTCTTCTCTCGTCTCTCGTTTCACAGACAGGTTGACAACTCGTTACATTAAGTGCAATAAAAGCTTTCCAACAAGTGTTATAAATCCTTCTAAAACAAAAGATGGACAGACGTCAACCCCAAATTTCTGAAAATCATGACAAAATGTCATCACTTTTTAAAAGCGTGCAACCTGGTGAGAGGCTAAGAGCTCTACTCCCCCCTTGAGCAGAAGCCTGGGGGAAACACTGCAGTTATTGGTAAATATTTTGAAGATGACCATAGAAGTAATGTGTTTTTTTTGTTTTTACATAAGTTTCCTCTATACTGCACATGGCATATGTTGTCAGTTTAAAGTAGGACTGCAGAATGAATTGATATATAATCAAAATTGCAACATGGCGAAGTGCAATATCCAAACTGCAGGAGCTGCAAAAAATCACAGTAGCTGCAATTTTTTTTTTTTTTTTTGATTAAAAATGTGTCAAAACATTGTTGATCATTGTTACCACCATAAGTGTTATGGTGCTACAGAGATGCCCCAGCGTACAAATAATATTCTTCAGATGTATGGGAACATCCCAAAAAAAAGGCCATCGTCATCATTTTTACATTTTTTTCAGTGAGAATGATTTGCAAAAATGACCATTCCAACTGAAATCGTGACTCATATCACAATATCTGGCAAAATAATCACAATAGGATATTTTTTGCATATCATGCAGCCCAAATTCAAAGAATAATCCTGATACTTCTTGAGCCAGGAAGGAGTGCAGAAAGGTGAAGATGTCCAGGTAGAGCGCAGCAAGATGCAGGAGAGAGACTTTCAGCACAGGAAAGACAGACAGTACAAAACCTGACAGGACAGAAGATTTGCTACTACTAATGTCATGAAAAGGTATGTTTTAATCTTTTTAGTGTAATAAACAGGTGATTTGTGCGCGGGGTGGGGAGCTCTTCAGCTCTGCTTTCTTACCTGTAAAAGTCAACGCACGCCACTGCTGTGGATCTAACCATGGACTCTAACTACCTCATCCCACACTCTACAATCAAACAAAACTGGACAAGAACATTGAAACAAATTCTCAGGATGCATCCACTTGAGGTTTTTCCGGTACACTGACGACACATAATAATTGTGACATGGGTTATGTTGCTGTCATTAATCACTTCTGAAATTCTCTAAATATACTCCGTCAATTGGAGTAAAGAGTTTATATCACCCCCCTGGTGTACGACATATGGAAAATTCTTTGCAGTCACTTATTTCTCCCACTTGTCATCTTGAGTTGCAGAACTTTGTCAATAAGACACAGCAGCCATTCCATTAGTGTTGATAGTTCAAGGTGGGAAAAATTTAAACCTAAATTACATTTGCAATAAATCTGTTTGGGTTTATCATCACCATTTTGTGTACGCAAGACCAAAAGATCACTTGCTGTATCTGTCTTTTAGTCATAAGTTCACCAGAGCAACTCTTGGTAACATTACCAGGGTCTTGATTCACTAATGTCTTGCTTTGGGAGAAAGCTATTCATTTGTACAGCCACTGATGTCTCAGATCATAGGAATGGCATATGTAAATTCTGTCTGAGCAGGTTCTTGGGCTAGATTCCTTAAGAAGACTATGGGAAGTGTGCCAAGAGACTGGGAAGTTGCACATCAAAGTCATACATCAGATGCAGCTGGAAGGTAGAATCATGACATTCACTTGCTTTTTTTTAATAAAATATTTAAAGAATCCTTACAAGGGTTAACTCTGAGGTTTCATACTCAAGTGTTGCTCTGAATCTTCTCTTTGCTGCATATAGGAGTTATTGTTATTAATTATAGTTATGGTTTAGAGCAGGTTTAAATATAGTTAGATAAATGCATCTAGCAGTAGCCTCGTCAATTCAGACCTGTAAATAAAATCTGTCCAAATATTCATAGTGAGATAATATTTGATACGTCATCATCGTCTGCATTGGCCAATCTTGTTCTTAGAACCTTTTGACTTACAAATGTAGGGGAAAAGTTGTGCAAATGATGAAGCATTGGAGAAAGAAATAGAAAATACAAGTGCAATTACCCAGCGAAGTCTAAACATCTTGTAGTTTTTACATCATACACGTTTTTAAAACCTACTTCAATGAAAATCAAGTTTTTAACATTGTAAACGTGTCCATATGGTGTTTAAAAAAAAAAAAATCAAGACATTATTGTGAGTGAAATAAGCAGTCAATGCCATGACTCCATATTTCCATCTTGTAAGTGCAGTGTAACAATGACAGTTGTGCATTGTGGTTCCATAGCTTTGCTTTGCATGGGTTGCTTGTTGTAGAAACTGAGAAAAGTTGAACTTTTCAGGTGGAAGCTGAGGTGCCAACCAGTCAAATCCTATTTATGTAACTGTTCCAGCGCAGACGCTAGCCAATCAAATCATGTTTGACCTTGTGGCTACAGGTCTACCCCGCCATTCAACATGATAATGGAGAAGATTATTGCGTTTGCGTGTGTTCATCTGGTTGTGGAGTTAATTTCCTTGATAGCTAGCATGGCACATTATTGCGAAAAATAGAATGTTTCTAGCCGGCTCTGTTGTGTGTCCTGAGCAGGAACCTGTGATCGTTGCTATGACGATCCTGCCATCACCAGGTATCAGGCACACCCACCGTCAAGCGTTAACGCAATGCGTATGTGTGAATGCTCTGTAAGGTAGCTAGCCTAGCAAGCAAACACGATGCCGCCGAACACTCACAATGCCACCAAGCACCCAGCATTACCTATATACCTATTACCTATATTTTGCGAGTATAAGAAAAAAAAAAAGAAAAGATTTTTGTAGTCCATTCAATTATGTGTGTCAGACTTTAGAAGAGGTGATATAATTGTCAATTAAGTATACAAGTTGCTTTGATAATGTTTTGCACTTCCCTGAGATGAGAATTGGGTGATCGATCCTTATCCTGACATGTCAGCTATCACTTTCTATACTAACTACCATGTTTCAAAGTATGTTGTGATCTGAATGTTAACGCCTACCCCCCCTGCTCTGATGAAGAGTCAGTAAGTCAGTCATTGTGTGTATTTGTTACCTGCAACACCGTAGATCTTGTCTGCCCCCAAACCCCACGTTTCGAAAGTATCTTAAAATAACGCTTGTGATGAATGTGCAATTTCCCTAATTTACGGCTGGCTGCTGTACTCAGGACTGTGGGCTGGATGGAAATCTTAAATGGGGCTTGAACAGCACTCCTCACAACAAGAAATCAATATGCCATGCAGCCTAGAAAGGCGACTTGCTATCTATTGTGGCCGAGGCAACGCTCGCAGGGTAATTTCCTCTAAACGCTACAAACACAGCTCAGCCACTTCACCGACACAAATAGAATCCCAGTCACACGCTCTGACACACATACACTCAAGAAGATGCATGCTGAATGTGTATGCTCGTGTGTGTGTGTGTGTGTGTGTGTGTGTGTGTGTCGTCAATATTTTCAGGCATTGTGTGTAGCATTTTATTTGTTGTGAGAGACAGTTTTGGAATATGTGTGCGTTTTGTGAAATGTGCTTTCATATTTTATTTATATATTATATTTTCTATGTTTATATACAAGTTTGTGTATATACATGTGTGTCTGTGTTGTATGTGTCTATTACGCATAAATAAACAACAAAACAAACCTCGGCAACTTACATTTTTCACACAGTATATATGAGTATTTGAATTCAGAAATATTAAATGAAAAGAACAAAAGTCTATTTGAATGGATATATTTAGCAGACAATTTCCAATTTTAATTGATAAGGACATGAATGAACCTGTTTTTTATTAAACAGTGTCTCTGCTCTCATCAAACAGTGTATTCAAACAAGGTAAAATTTAAAAGCATGTTTATCAATTCAATTGTACTTTAATTACCAGTTTTTGTAATTTACACGCACACATGCACTTTTTTTTTGGAAAATAGAGATATACAAAGTATAGCAATATTAACACAAATGCAGTTGGTTTATAGCGCGTTCTTATAGCACGTAATTGTGACAGCAGTCACATAAACATAAGTACACATCCAACAGATTAAGAAATGATATAAGTAAGTTAAATATGACTCTAAAGATGCTCTAAATCTCGATTTGCAGCAGCCTTGTACATCGTAACTGCACTTTATTTTTTTTCCATTTAAAGCAAAAACTGAGAAGACATCACCTAAAAACAGACAAATACTTATACTACTTATATATCCTTATATGAGCAAAGACCTGAAGGTTTCTTCAATTTAAAACTCTTAACACTTCGTTTGCAGAGATTTGAAAAAAATCACTCAACTGCAGGTTTACATGATTCAGACTTGTGTGTGGCTCGTCGTCTGTGGATATGGTGCAATCAGGAATAGAGCTCTGCTGATTGAGGAAGAATTGCAGGTAAGTGAGTTCAGACCATATCCATTACCAAATATAATCTATTCTCCTCTGTGGAGATGCTATCTGCCCCAAGTCCTACAGGAACAATACAGAGGATGTGCTAGCACTGTTGTTCTTGGATTGGTTTGCTATGGTACTCATCAGATAAGCTGGGATGCTCCCTGGAGATTCACATATACCACGAAGTTCGTGTGTGTGTCTGTGTCTGTGTGTATAGCCAGAACCTTATCAGAGGGGTATCTCACACTCTCACCTCCAAAACAGGTAAGTAATATAACGTTACTTTTATCTACAAACATACACAGTACAATCAAAACTCCAGAAAACCTTATCATATTACATGTAAACTCTATAACTGTACCAAGTGTTTGGCTGCTAAGAAGCATGAAGAGTGTGAAGAGTAAGAACAAAGAAAGTTAATGATTAATGCAAGAAAACTCAAATTCGAATCAATAAAATATAACTTATACAATACTAGTCTGTGTTGGGATTTAACCAGATAATGTTGGTGTTAAATGTAAATAAGTATCATGCTAAATGCAAGTAGTAAGTAACAAGCAACAAGCATGGTTACAGCTTTGTAAAGGTGTAAATGCAGACATATGATGTTTACTCACCCATGTTTTCTCAAAGAAGAATTCAAGATAAAAAAATATCTAGAGAACAGGTTTTCTATCATGTAACAAAAGAAAATATGGATGGATGGATGGATCTTATTTGACAAAAATCATATTTGGTTACAGAATTAAATTATTTTATTTAGCAAATTTTAAGCATTGACAATGTAAGGTCTTCATGTGAAATTGGGTGCAGTGTATAGTTTATCTGAATACGGTATAACAGTAACTATTCATTCCACCATCCCCAGGGCCTGAGCTATTTTTAGAGTCTGGGTGGTATTTTTATTGTACTGTATTGTACTGTGGTATTGCAATCAGATGTCAGTGATGTCATTGTTAAATTTTAGAGGAGACTTTTTTTATTTCATTTTTATAATTTATAATTTGTTTAATCATGCGGTCACACTGAGATCAAGATCCAGCAGTGAGACCTGAGTACAGAAAAATAAATGAAATAACAAAAAGAAATAGAAAAAGCAGAAATACAAATTTAAATATACATTCAGATAAGTGTTCATACAAACAAGTAGTTTACAGTGATCAGAGCGTATATTTAAATGCTTTTAATTATGCATTAAGATACACAACCAGGTACACAATAAGATGACGAGGTAAAAACGCTCGTAAGTGCAGGTGAGAAAAGTAAAACAATTACACCCCAAGTCAGTAAGACTTCTAACCAAATGTTTGAATTGGCCTATTTGGTATCAGCGTGTCAAGTTTCAGTCTGTTCTGTAAGTTTTAATTTATAGGTGTAATGCACACCACCTTCTATGCCACTGGCCACTGAGGCCCTTAAAACCTATGTTTACTTCAGTAGCAGGAAAATTGGTTTATGCTTAGATGGGACATACAAGGGGCCCCCACCATGGCTTAGGCCACAGTCAGACTATGAATAGTTCTCCAACAAGTTCTCGTCTGTGTTTGTGTGGGTGTTTTACAGTTATCAGTGGAAGTCCGGTTTGAAGCCAAAGACGCTGTGAAGTTATGATCCCTCAAGAGGAAATCTGAATTGGCTTCAACGCACAGCAGCGTCAACGCTCACTTAGAAATAGTTACTTAGATTGTTACGGAGATAGCTATTGAGTACCTGAGCCATATTTCTAGTTTGTTAGATGATTCGATAACTAGTGGGAGGGTCAAATTTAAATTCTGAAGGGCACATCTACTACACAGGTAGAGTTGAACCTTAGTAGGTCAGCTAATTCAAAAACCACAAGGGCAAAGATGGAACTGGACTAGCTTACCTAAATAGTAGCTCTGTCTATGTTGCCCTGAAGGTAACACAGACAGAACCAAATACACAGTAGTTATATCTTACTTCCCAGTTTCATAATTATCATTCTTAAATATATTATTATTATTATTATTAATTATATATACAGTATATTATAAATTCCATTAACAAATCACCAATGAACATTTTAAATCCAATTATGTATATCTTAACTACTTTAGAATTTTCAGCTTGCAATAAAATATAAACATTTCAGTTCAGACTTTATTAATAGCAGTAGTAGTAGTATACTGTTCGGTTTGCAACTTCTTTGTTAGCCAATATCTTCTCCACAAACTTCCACTTGAATATTTTACAAGTAGCTGTTATTTTGTTTAACCCACCGACTTTGGCATCATCTCTGCTACCAGGGCAGCGAATATATGGATCTCAAACTCTGTTAAGCATTGTAAAGATTCCATTAAGCATCTCATAGTCTCTCATAGTGTCAAAGGTGAAAAAGCTGACCCTGGTGATAGGAGAAAGTGCTCAGCGTGGTCAAATCTGCCTTCAGTATTGCATGTATTTGAGTTTGCGTGTATAGAGCCGCCCTTAAAGGTCTTGACCTCCACAAGCAGAGCCTTTGGCACCGACAGGGAAGCTGCATCATGAGGTCAAATGTGTGATCCCATTCAAAGGGATGAGCTGTGTTTATCTTTTAATAGACACAACAGAGCTCTGCTTCGTGAGTGGCCTTCAATGATATAAGCACTTTAGTGCAAATTCAATCTACTCAGTGTTGAAAGTTGTCATTCACGGTTCAGACTTGACGAATTCAACATTTACACAGAAGATGCATGGCCTACTGCTTTTATAGCAGTTCATCTGATGGTGGGGAGTTAAGATTTAAGTGGCTATTGATTGGCTTGGTGATCACTCTATTAGTAGATAGCCACGAGGTAAAATAAACAACATAAAAACACTCTAGTTTGATGTTCGGTGTGATCAGCAAATTATCTGATGTTTAATCATGTGGGAGGAGGCACTCAGCACTCCAACACTGACCAAGGGGGTAATCTGAGCAGTTAGAAATTGTATTGATAAGGCCAATCAGAAAAATGAATGATCTTTTTCATATTATAAGTGAGGAAAGTGAGGAAAATGGAGCAGTGTTGGAGAAATTTCAGTCAGAACAATCTGTAATTGAACAGCAACAAGAGTTTATATTAGCTACTAAACTGTATGTAACTTCTGCTGCGAGGGCTCTCTCCATCAAAACAGCAGTTTCACATTTAATCCCCTGAAAACCCAACTCGACTTGAAAAACATGTTTTATTTAATAATTGACAAAGACACATCATTTATCATTGCCAGATGCTGCAAAAACAGAGAGAATCGTCTGATTTTCAACTTTCTGGTCTGTGAACTAACCATGAGTGACATATGTATCCATCATACAACCAAATTTTAGACTTGTTATATTTCCTCAAAATCACATTATTCTACATGTGTTGGGTTTGCTTCAACCAAATCATGTAAAGTCATCGTTTCGCCGACACTAAATGGTGGACATAAGACGTCAGGGAAGGGTTGGGAGCTGAGACTACTAACATTTGTTTCTATTGTTTCTCCGATAATTTACGAACCAAACGTTCAGGAGATTTTTAGCAGCAGCCGAACTATCCCTAATAAAAACACAAACTCAGAAAAATATATCACATAGGTTAAGTCATATTTAGACATTTTAATGTGGAAAAGTTACATATTCTAACTTTAAGCTACAAAAATTTAGCTTGGATCCTACTGGTCTAGTGTAACACCCTACGTGTGATTGTAACACCCTACCTGTGATTTATGAAATGAATTAATGAAATGGTTCACGTATATTGATGTCTTCATGGGTGAGCGTGAGATGGATCAGGAGATCTGTTTTGATGATGAGGGAGCTCTTGAATCAATTTACATTCCAGCCCTCACCTATGATCATCAGCTTTACGTAGTGACAGAAATGACTGTTTCAAGCAACCAAAATGAGTTGTCTTTCACAGGAAATCCGGGCTCATCCTTCAGGGCAAGGTGAGGTCAGCTCTGAAAGGATGGTGGTTGAACAGGACCCTCTGACACCTTGCTGTTGGTATTCCAGAGAGGTCTGTTGGATAGGACATCTATCCAGACCCAGAAAACACATGGAAGGAATAAATATCTTGCCCAGGAGCATGCCCTAGAAGTTGCTTGATTAAGTTGCTAGGGAGAGAAGCTTTGCCTGCTACCACAATAACCTTGAATTCACCTGAGTGGCAGAAAATGGATGGACAGTTAGGATAAATAATTTTACTGTTTTTGTGGTCATAGATAATTCCTGCAAAACTATTTTAATCTTATTTTTGTCATATTGTAATTCAAGAGGATCTACAATGTGTTACAAAGTCATGAAGAATTCAAATTAATTAATTTACACTTAAATACCATCTAATTTGTGGGAAATTAGGAGTAAATAAAAAATACTTTTCAATAGTGACTCACTACAACCTCCAACCTGGCCTGAAGATGTAGTGTCGCGATGGCTGAAGTCCTTTCCAAGCGACAATCACTACCTGCTCCCAGCAAGAAATCATGTTATAAATAGCCTCCTTAATGCTAATCTTGGCTATGTAGCAGTTAGCAAAACTTACTAATAGCTCCTTTAAACAGCAGACTGTCACATAGCCTACTTTTTGATGTCGTAATAGTTTAAGATATGATTTCATAACACATTCACAAACAAAAAAAGAAAAAACTCTTTTATTTTTAAATTGTTAGTGCCAGTTTTTTCTTTCCAACAACTTTCCGGAATCACCTCTCATATGCTCTTCGTAACCAGCTGAAGTCAGGAAAAGCAGGGTTAGGGCGCTCCCTATTCTATTTGCTTGATAGCCCGGAGATCACACCCCTCTCACTGCTCCTCTTCAAGCTCATTATCACGGTTAAATTATTTCCTCCCACAAGAACGTTAATTAACACACACGTCCAGACCACGTCTGGCTGCACAAATTGATTACAACATCAGAGCCAGTGTGTGTGCGTGGCTAGCCACTTCAGGAAAAAAAGGCAATTGGCCCACAGTTGGACCAGCAAGCCTCTAATGGCAGCAGAAACATATTACATGTGCCACACAGTGTATAGTATACTACACGCAGTGTGTGTGCATGTGTGTGTTTATGCAAAAAAAGTGCGGCACATGTCTCCTATGTACATGCTAATAAGTGAACAGAGGTTACAGCTTTAACAAAGGGATTGTGATAATCAAGAGGTATGAGACACAAACACAAAAAGGGAAGCGTCTGCGTGGTGGCACAAACACACACATGCACACACACACACACACACACACACACACACACTTCACACTTCAAACTGAGAATGTGAATTTTGTCATTATGACAGAGCAGGATGGGTAATTTCAGGCTTGGCCTCAATCACCAGTGTTAAGCATAATTTCAGTCCTGAAGGGGTTAATTAGGGGCTGCGAGGAGAGGCCTGAATTAATTGGCTTGTGCCTTTTCAGAAAGAAAATAATTGAGGGGGGAGAGAGAGCAGTTGTGGCGTTTTCATACATCAGAATCCATTGACAGTGTTGACTTGCAATGGCATTAACTGTACATGTAATAATTATAAGAAGTGTTTGATGGAAAGTAAACGACCTACAGATGTTAAAGGATGAGGCTAGAAATATTCTATAACATTTTTTACTGTCAACAAATTCAAAGGAAGGACCAAAACCAACACTGAACTGATCCTGCTAAAGGGTTTTGTCTATGCATCCAAAGCCTGATACACTTACGGCATGTCTACACAGAAACTGTTTTTCAGTCATCCGTCTCACATGTGTCTGACAGAACAGATACTCTCCAATTTTAAAATGGTCAGGTGTGCAAAAACCACTCTGCCAATTAAAGGTGTGTAGGCAGGACGAATAGGGACATCATCTTCCTGTTAGAAGTAATGTAATTGCTCTGGACATGGACACCATGATGAGCACCATCTACGCATGGTTGGAGAACCCAGTGTGAAGTTTGAGAAGTTGCATGGCGTTAATAGCACCCTGGATGATGGGATCACTCTGAAATCTGACAGTAAGATAGAGTCTAACATCCTTATTGTGGAGGGCTTCTTGCTTTACACCTCTGGACCTTTGATCAACGTGCTGAACCACTGGTTCCGTATATCCTTTCCATATGAAGAATGCAAGAAGAGGAGGTTCTCTAGGAGCTACACAATGCCAGACCACTCCTAGCCTGTTTGATGGCCATGTCCCTGTATTTGAAACACAAAAACATCTGGACGCACCTTACACATAGGTACCATATTGACTAAAAATGACAGCGGTAAGGCAGATACATCACTCACTTGGTAACGACAAGCTAACAAACTGTGCAAATCAGAAAACAGAAGACATGAATATAATGTCAGACTGAATTATGTAATGGAAACAAAACTGCAAACTCAGTCTTGTTATCAGACCAAACTAACTTATCAAATGTTTATATATCTGCAGTTAGAAAAGGTCCACAGTAAATGCACTCTCTCATAATTCTTTGCATACTATTTGCTGAAAACCGGTGCTTGCCATAAATGAGTAAATGATTCTTTTATACCGAGTATAATTATTATTGAGTATAATACTGCATACAACCTCCAGGAAATGACAGACATGACGAAAGCTCTCACCTTCACCCACCTACTTGGCTTTATAGGATACTAAAATAACTGCTAGCCATAGCAGCTGAAGCATCACAACCTTAAATGATATTACAGTCATTTGAGTACTGTGTGAGAAGGTTTACCTTCCTTTAAGTAGTGTGGTTGGTGACTGATACATGTTTTCATCTCAGCTCTTATCATAGATGTTGAGACCGTACAGTACAAACCAGTCTTCTTGACTCCGCTGTTGCTGGTACTAACTCTCGCACATACTTGTTGCCCTTCACACTCCCCCTCTCCTGCTGAAATGCAGCCTGTCTGCCGAAAAATACCAATGAGACGCTCCGTAGCTTTGGGACTTGTTCATGTAGCTAGCAAAGTCAGACAGTAGATTCAGTGCTTGTTAGCCTGTGGGTATTAATCGTGGTTCCTGGTCAGACTCGTTGCTGCACTTTGGTGTCTGTTAGTGTTTTCCACTTTGATTTAAATATTTTTTATCAACTCTGGGTAATGTCTTATTTTTGCTGTCATCATACTACACATACGGTATGGTAGATTTCTGTAAAAATATTGAAATAATACACACATCTCAACACAATTATCACATGAATTTAAAACACACTTATTTTGCAAGCTTCATCTTTATTTAGCTTAATATTTTGGAAGGATAATGGAGCATATTGTTTTACTTCCTGCCCTGCACTCTAGTGAGTGAAAGTGGCGCAACACCAAATATTCAAAAACGAGAAATACTTGACACATTTAGAGGTAACATACACTCTTTTTGAACTTTTTGGCATCATCCTTTTCTTTATGTAGGCTACATCTTCTGTAGGAACCTATGGGTGGCACAAGCAGGGTAGCGAGGTTGGCTAACGTATTACCAGATTTATATTTGAAGTTTTCAGGAAACATGACAGTGTCAGTGCCGAGACTGAAAGACAATGCACGAGAAAATTTATATTTCCGAGGGAGTGAAGTGGACTGGCCAGGTGAGTGTATCTGAGACGAACAGGGAAGCTCTTTGCATCATGGGTACTTTTTTATCTCTTCATTTATTTAAGCGGAGGTGTGTTGATGGGCGCCACGCCTGAGTGCCCATGAAACAGAGTTGGCAAAAAGCTGATGGAGAGAGAAAAAAAAGAGTCCTCCATCCCCTCACTGTCTCTCAGTCTCTCTCCCTTCCTCTCTGCAGTACTGAAAGGCTCATCAGGACTTGTCATCGCTCTAATGAATATCATTTAAATTGCTTTGTGTATGGGAGTGAGTTTGGATGTCGATTTAATTTGCGCATGTGTTTGAGCTCTTGTGCTCGGCGAGGCGGACGGACGGAGAGCGGCAGCCCTAATGAAACGCCGGCCTCGGTGACAGGCTGACGAGGCCCGACCCGATCAGATGGCGTTGAAAGGAAATTTTGACAGGGCGGCGGAGGTAGGAAAGAAACACACACACAAGCATGCAGACAGAATGGAGGACACAAAGATGCAGAAATGCACAGACACAGAAGCACACATATACAAAGAATTTTTATGTGTACCTGTTTGCATAAATCTCCACTAAACACATGTACAGAGACATATATCAGCACATGTCAAATCTTGCATTTCAGGAAATAAACCGATTCAAGCTAGGTTTGTGTTATCACAACATCCCAGTGTGTTGAGCATTTGTTCTAATTTGCAGAACCTATCCACTTTTAGCACAGCTTTGCTAATGATGGCACCTCAATGTCCCTGAGCTGGGGGAATATGTAAAATAACACCCATTTCACCCTGCTGAAGATTAGCCATACCTGGCTATAAGCATTGGCCTTATCAAAATGAAATTACAATATATGCTGATACCGTATTTCAGCAACACCAACACTCTCCCACAACCCCCACTCCAAACCCTCGTGTGTGCACTCCCACTGCCGCACACCTGGTGAAATATTACAACCTTGCAAAATAGCACAAAGCATTCCCATCTAGTGAGGCGCTTATGATTTAGCATTGCAGGTGTATCAAGAGCTCGCTCTCTCTCTCTTTTCGCTCTCGCTCTCCTGCCTGCGCGGTCACGCAGCCACCCGCTCAGCCGCAGCGCCCTGTTTCATTACTATCACCCAGAGGTTTTTTAATTGAGTCAGATCCAATTATGAGCCAGCAATTAGCTATTAATATAATCAATTACTCCTCCACGCTTGTCACATCAGAATGTGATGCAGATGTGGAATGTGTGTATGGTGCATTCCGCGCATTACTAACAAGGTTTATCACGGTCATGGTGGGGAATGGCACCAGGTAAAAAAAAACTATAAAAAAAAATAAAAAAAATGAAACAAGTAGTTGAAAGGAATGAAAAGATGGTACTACTTCTTGACTGGTGATAGAAGTGTAACCTGTCTGAGCATTTTATCACATCGCAACTGCCTCTTGTCTCTTCACTGGTTAAAGCAGCACATATTGGTATCTGCATATGAGTACATTTACATGCACAAAAGAAATCAGGTTACTGACAGAAATCATTGTTAATCATTTGAAAATGTGCTTACATGCATTGTAGTAGCCTGGTTACTGTGAAATCCAGATATAAATGCAATAGGTCAGATTTCTACTTCTTACTTTTCTCCCTTTTCCTCACTTGAAAGAACATCTGATGAGAAACACAGTTATGCATATACATGCCTGTACCCAGATATTAAGGCACATTGATGTCTGCAACAAACAAGAGATAACCCCATCACAGCCTTTCTTCATTTCAGAACTGATGTAAGGATTTTTTCTTAACATTGTATTGTATTGTAATTTTAAAGCAATCCACAGTCTCCACAAACATACATTTGTGAGCTTTTGTGCCATTATGTACCAGCACCAAGTGGCAACCTCCATGCCTGAAAAATGACCACTAGAGGCTGGCTCCAAAAGCGAGTCAATCCCCGTATACTACCATCCTTACATGCAGAAAGCAGAAATAAACATGTTTACAGCCTGGTACAAAAATAGTTTTGGTCTCTTAATTATTATATAAGATATTTTAGATATATTAGTGGTTTTAAGAACCATCCCAATGTAGTTTTACAAATCCTCTCTCAGGCTTTTCTCTGGAGCTATAGTAATAACAGGTTGGGGAGCCAATCAGAAGAAACATTCTGATCCTTGCTTCTGATTGGTTGATTGTTTACTGAGTTAACAAATAAAAATATAGCAGATTTCAGGTCAATGCTCACAGAAACCAAATCCTGCAAGGTTGGATGGTGGGTCCAGGAGACTGCTGACTGCTTTGTTGTGACATCACAAAGATATAGAATTCCTGACGGCTTGTTTTAAGGCTCAGTTTCTGAATACAGGCTGTGTGCATTTCTCTGTGGACTGAGCACTTTGATACTTTCACAGTGTTGATATAGATATACAATATACAATATGGGACATTTAAGGCTTAAAGTTATGTATAATTGAAGGAGTGCTATTTTAATGGCTCGTCACTTTTGTGTGTCACATCAGTAGCTATAGACTCAACCTTCCCTGAATGACACAAATCTTGCTCTGTAGGCACAAGGTTTTAAATGAAAAGGCATATTTTAGCAGTTAGAAATGCTCATAAGCAATGGAAAATATTGAAAAACTCAGAGAGAGAGACAAAGGAGGAAAGAGAGAGAGACAGAGAGGTCCCTGACAGTCCAAGCAACCAGGCAAGTTAAACAGACACACATAATAGGATATTAAACTTTAACTACCCCATATTCATTCCAATCGTCCTGGAGAGAAACGGCCAAAACTTCAGGCTCCAAATTTCATTTGTGTCTCATTGGAAAGGTTAAATTTATGAGGCCTTTTTGTTAACAGAGAGGTATGAGTCGGATTAAAAACTTCTCCAGGCCTTTTTGCTCCAGCCTGTCTCTCTCTTAATGACATATGTCTTCATTTGTGAAGGCTCAGCTCATGCCAGGGTGGAACTTTCATTGGCAAGAGCCCGTTTCCCCCAGGAGAACTGTTAAGCAGTGCACAGGAAATAAAAAGGAATGCCAAGTTACTTCCTAATGTCGTGAGTGATTTCATTACCTCAGACACTGGACTAATTTAGGGCAAGCAAAGGAATGGGATTTCAACATGCAAAACAGCAGACACTTACCCACCAGCAAACCACATGACTGTGAATTCAGACCAAACTGCATTCATGAATGCAAACAAATGCAGATATGAAAACTGCACAGAGGTACAAAATGGAAAATACACTTAACTGCCTCACGTCCTGAAGGCAACTTCTCTTTGGAGTAAAGCCTTGCTAAAAGGGTGATGTGTCAAAAGCCATGCAATTAGGGGGGGGGGGGCTGTAGAGCAGGAGGGGAGGAGGAGGTGGAGAAATGAGATCTCATTGCAGGGCGGACGTGAAGCTCAGATGATCCTATGATGAGCTGAGCGCTTGTCAGGACAGTGAGGTCGTTGCCAGCCGAGATCTCTCTCCTTTTAACTAACCTGCATCTTGACAAGGCAATCAAGTCCCTCCCCAAGTGTAATTAAATGATAAGTTCATATTTGAGGGACAATTGTGAGGCGACCGATCGGAGAGCGCTGTCATGGCGAGCTGCTGGCGTGACGAATACCCTTATTAGCAGCCACACTGCACCCTTTCAAGAAGAGGGCTGACCGTGAGAGAGTGTGAGTGTGTGTGTGTGTGTGTGTCTGTGTGTGTGTGTGTGTGGGAGAGGTAGTGAAAGTCCGCTGTTGTGCAGTCACACATGCAAGGCATACACATTGTAATAGACACACATACACACATGCACGAACACACACTCTCGCCTCAGCCACCAGTGATCGTTTAAGATATGCCCACAAAGGGCAGATGGAGGTAAAGGGGACATGCACTCCAGCGTGTCAGCGCAACATGCATCTCCCTGTAAATCAGTGAAAGATGATGTGAGCTCTGCGTCCCAGCTGTTTGATATGCAAACGGCTTTTCTATGCAAATTTGCCTCGACAGCTTTAGACACACAGAGCAGGAGAGTGGCTTCAAGGCCCAGGTGTACTGAGGGGGATAAAAAATAAATAAATAAATACGGAAAGAAAAAAAAAATCTTCACCAAATGACAAACAGCCGATTTGGACAAGAGCTTTGTTTAAGCAGCACTGCCCCGACGATGTTTGCTCCCCCACTTGTCCCTTTATCCCACCCCTCCCTTACCTTCCATTCACCCTAATGCCGAGATCATCTCTCACAATGGCAAAAAGGTGCTTGGCAGACACAATGCACCTACAGCTATTATGAAAGGGTGCGCAAACATTACACTATTCACAAAATGTCCTCATCAAAAGAAGCGCGCCAGATAGCGTTCTGTGTTTTGTTTTCTCTGTTGGTGTCTGTGTGTAAGATATATCCCCTCCCTTCCCTTTCAAGGGGTGGATCTTGAAGTGTGTGCTCGCTTTAATCCTGTGTGTGCGGCTCGGTGTAGTGCAGGCCTGCTCTCGGCATGACTCCCATTGTGGCGTTTGCTCATTGTGTCTGTGGAATAAAGCTGCCTCTGTTGTCTAGCCAGCTTCCTGCTTCAAACATTGCCTGGCTGCTCTGCGGAGATCTCCCTCCTCCCGCTTTCCTCCATCTCTCCCTCTCTCTCTCTCTCTCTCTCTCTCTCTGTCATTCACCCTCTCATCTCAATTGTTTACCTCTGTCCTTTCAGTCTGTCTCCGCTCCCTCTTTTCTCGATTCTACAACTGCCCCGCCTTTCTTCCCGTCTTAGGGAAACAAACCTGCTCTTTTTGAGCTTGAGCTGTACAGTGAGAGTTTGTAAAAGGAGTGAAGGGATGAAATGACACCAGCAGCCAAAGAAAACCAAAGACCAAAACGGGTGGGGTGGGGGGGTGGGTGAACTGACACATATGGCACACAAGCATGACTCACTTTTCGTGATTGCTTTTCAATGCCAGAGTTAGAGACATTTTTGAGCTGCCACTCGAGCTAACATTCAAACGCTAATGCTCATCTGGGGAATAGCTGAGACAAAACAGAGAGACAGCATGTAACGCACACCGATACATACTTGGAAAGAGCGGCGCACTCTTGAAATTCTCCACAGGTGATACTTTTCTCTCCACTCGTGGCTTCTTGCAGCAAACCGAGTGGCACCGCAGCAAAGAAACGGGCTCCACTTCAGATTTCCGGTTAATAAATCACAGAGAGGAGAGGCTTGTTAAATTGAACTTTATATAACTTCTGTGTAAAGGTCAGTGCTCTCTTTTTCAGAGGTAATTTAAAGATTAGAGGACTCAGTGTTTCCATCGCACTTACACACTCATGCACACATTTTTGTGGGGGCACGCACACACACATATAACATTCATAAAAAAAGAAGTGCCAGGCCTTAGGTGAGACAGGGCCAAAGGTGAGACTTTTTTAATCATTTCACCCATTGAAACTGATCCGGGCGCCATTTGCACATACCTGAGCCAAGTCCAACTCTAATTCCCAACGCAGCTAATGATACAATTTCCATTCTTTTCTTTGAATCAAAGCCTCGTTTGACAGATTAGAATGTCATTTAGAGCCGCTCTTGCTGAGAAGCACCAGATGTTGTCACTGGTTGGTGTGAAGGGTCTGCTGCAGCCAGTACTAGCTATTACTAACTTGATGGAAACTTTGATTTAAAGTTATCTGATTTTGTTGTAGCATTCAGGAGTATTTTGGACCAGCATGGAGACTATACTAAGGTGCTTGATGCAGAAGTTTTTTATTTAATGGTTTTAATTGGTCCAATTTTAGATTAAAGGTCCCATACAGTATAAAGAGATTATAGAATATATTGTATAAAGGTAGATTTTCATGTGTTGCTTGATTATCAAGCAGGTCTAGGTTCTATATTAATACTGTGAAAGTAGCAAAGTGCTTAGTCCACAGAGAAATGCACACAGCTTGTATTGAAAAACTGAGCTTTAAAACAAGCTGTCAGGACTTCTGTAACTTTGTGATGTCACAAAAAAGCAGTCACTGCTCTCAGCCATGCCCCAAGCCCCGCCCACCTGGACCCACCATCCAACCTTGCAGGATTTCATTTCGCTGAGTGTTTACCTGAAATCTGCTATATTTATACTCACTCAATCACTCAGTCAGCCAATCAGAGGAGAGGTTCAGAGCCTCCTCTCTTCTGATTGGCTCACTGACCTGTTGTCACTAGAGCTCCAGAGAGAAGCCTGAGAGATGTAAAACTACATTGAGATGGTTTTTGGTTCTTAAAACCACAAATATATCTTCTTTGGATCAACACTTCAAATAAAACACAGGAGAAGTGCAAATACAGGACCCTTAAGGAAGGTGTTATTTCTCATTGCTTTGTATTTGATGCCCTTCACAAATATTTAAGCCTTCCTTTCATCATTTGTATCAATCCACCAGAAATAGCGTGAGCTGGACAATGATTTTGCCAACGGGACCCAAATCTGAACTGGAGGTCATGTGATACCTCATGGCTCATAAAGACATTCTGCCACTAGGGATGGTAGTCGAGAACCAGATCCAGTTGAGAACCGGTCCCAAATTGTGCAAATAATCTGAATCAAATGCCCCAGAGTTTATCAATTCCTTTTATCGATGTCTGCATGACGTTCAGAGCCAGACAGGCCTATAAGCTCACTATGTAAGTTGCATATCGCTGTATATTACAGAAGATCCTTGAACCCCCCTCACGTTAAAGTACATAGAATTGGACCGATACGCAGAATTGATAATGGCATTAGTATCAATAAAATCGTATAATTTCCCATCTCTATCTGCCACGCACATCTCTTACAAAAGTCAATCACCTTTAAACTATTTAAATTTAAACCCATGTTTTTTTTTTATAAACTATCAAGAGCAGTATTTTCATGTATATCATTAATCATCTGGGCTTAGCTACAAATAGGACACTAATGCAAACATGATATGAGCATGAAAGCAGGAAGTAATACAGTCCTGATCCAGCACTGTCAAACTGTGCTGCTGTGCTTGTTACACAACACTGCATGACTATTAGAAAAGATATGGACACTCACGCAGGCATTCATCACTATGAGAATATTGTTGAAAAAAGAAAATCACTGATGGAAAGGCACAGTGTGTGCTTTAGCCTATTTAACCCTAGAACACTATCGCTCAAATTCAAAACACCATCACTAACGCCGGGTGATTTTTACCCGAGATAATACACCCAATAAAAAGTACTTGTCATCAAAATATATCAAAACATGACAATACATGACAAATTTGAGTAGTGTTCTTTTATTTTAAACTGTGTCATGTCTAACAAAATGAAAGAAAAGCATCATGAGGGGACCATATAAAAATGCTCCAAAATTACTGAAAAATTAAGAAGTTGGGAACAAAAAATTCCTAAAAAAAAAAATAATGAAGATGGAAACTTGGTTTTTGGTCCACCCATTCCTGGGATATTTGAGACTTCCCTGGTGAAGGCTCAGTGTCCTTGGCACACAAATAGCTGCAGGAGAGAGAAACAAAATATGTCATATTTTGAATGGGTAAAAATGACCAGCTGACTAAAATAACTTTATCATAATATGAATTCTCTTGGAAATCCCCACTTTGTGATAGTTATTCATAACCACTGCACTAAATAAAGACAACATGCAAGTCCAGGACCACGCTTACTTACCTTATTCCTTACATGCATACAAGGCCTTCTCTGCAGGTAGTTGTCATCTCTCTTCATTGCATTCTCCTTGTGTATGATCCATGAGTTTATCACACCAGCGTTTATCATGCCATAGAACACGCACAGGGGCCATCTCTTGGTCTTTCTTCCACAGTCATAGTGAGCACACATCTGGTCGAAAGTATCGACATCTCCCTTTGTTTTGTTGTAAAACTCAATCACTTCAGGCTTGTGAGTGGGTTCAATGCTTGGTTGTGTGTACATGGATGATATGAGCAGGACAACCTACTTGTTTGAAGCTTTGTCAGGGAGGAAGGACAGCAAGGTTAGTTCTTTGGTGAAGAGAAATGCAGTGGTGCCTGGTGTGCGATTTTCTTTAACTTTCATCACTTGGGGGATCTCCTTTTTGTTTGCTTTTATTGTCCCCACAAGGGTCATGCCACAGTTCTCCAGCAGGTCAATCGCCAGTGGCACAGAGGTGAACCTGGGTAGAATCCACCTAAAACCTACTTTACCTTCTAACACTATTGCTGGGTGAAAATCACCCAAACATGTGCCTGTAGGAAAAAGTGTGTTTTGGATTAGGAAAACACCCATGCCATCAAAGATGTCAAAGACAATGCTGAAGCTACCCATGACACTCAGATAAACGCAGCATAATGAAAATCACATACATTTATTTACTCGGGTGAAAACCACCCGGCAATGGTGTTCTAGGGTTGAACCACAGAAGATAGACTGGGCCCAGTTTCTTTTTGAGAAGAGCAACAGTTAAACTGCCTCCGAAACTAGCACCATTTTAGCAATGAAGTGGTTTGGAAAGCGGTTTGTTTTAGCTTCAAAGTATACTTTTGTCCTGACACCCTGAGCCATCCAACCTGAAAGATTAGATTAGATTACATATCATGTACAAAAATACTCATCATTATTATTGAATCATTTTAGATGTATTATTTCAGAATAAAAGTCAAAAAGTACTCTGCGTATTTACAGATAAATATTTAACTTAATAATAATTGTAATCAATTATGCTAATATGTTACATGAAACATTGCATTACTTCAGGCAGAGCATTTAAGTTGCGCTTGACAATTGAGTCCAGCCGTTTGCAGTGTAATGTTTACAATGACTGGCTAATTCACAGGTGTGTAGCTAGTAACATCCAATCATTCATTCAGGTGTGCATTGTGGACATTATAACCTGACACTTCCTCACTATTACTGATGATCACTATTACAGCTGTCCTGACAGTGTCTACGCTTCCCATGTAGTAGAACTTAATCAAAGAGTGATGATGGTGGGCCACACCTCCACGGGGGAGCAGGTGATGTTGTGCTTTCGGCTGCCCAGTTTGCTGTTATACTACTGGATCTTTGTGTAACCATTTGCAATGCAAGTGTATTGATTTTTAGTGTATGTGCATTAATTTGCAGTGTACATGTTTTGCATTGTAGGGGAGTTTGCTATTTAGCTGATCATTAGAAGAACAGTCAAACTTGGTTATAGTTCTTTTTAGCTGTAGAATATTTCCCTTGTAATGTGATGCTATTAACGTCCTGTTCATCTGAGAGCAATCAATAATCCTGACTCACATCTCATATGAGAAGATCTGTGTTTGCATCCAATGGGAACTACAACATGTTGTTGCTTCACATAGGTTAAGTACGTTATAGTTCCCTTGAATAAGGATATCCTGCCAGATGTTTATCTGCGGGCAGCCAGGATGTTGCCTGAGCTACTCATCAGATAAGAAGGGCTTTGCTAACATTTAAAGGTAATTGCAACGTGCTTGTTGCACATTCAGAATGGCTGATCGCAGTGGTTGTGTTGTTTTTTTTGGGGGTGGGGGTGGGGGTGTTATGCGCTCCCAGCTGCTAATACTTATTAAGCAGGGAGTAATCATTTTGTTTTGGAGGTTGCTGCCTGGATTCTTTGAGAGCAGAGCCTTTTCCGGTAAATCTAACTGTATAACCATCTGCTATGGTCACTTCCTTGATCTAAGTGTCTCTGACTGAAATGTCAACCTCATGGCGATGCTAGAGGATAAGTCAGCTGATCACTTAAAGTTACTAACCTGACCTGACATCATAACCTGACGCTTCCTCGCTCTCACTCTGACGATCGGACTCATCCCAACGCCCTTTCGCTGCTGCCGCTTCCTCCCCCCGCCACCCCAGCCTCCTCCTTATATGGTATTCCATGTTTTTCATTTAACTAAGATTTATGTTCATGTGTGTGTTTATTTGGGGGGGGGGGGATTAGCTCTTTCAGCAGGAACAGCTGGTGCCAATCAGCCAATGCAAGCACAACTGCAGCGCTCTGCCTCAACTGACGCTATGCTTCATAAAGTAGGACAATGTGTAATTTTGCCAACAAAGTTAACAACTTAAAATTTATGGTATCATTCCATTGTGGCATATTACAGCAAACCACATAACATTCAGTCAGTAAACTTTCAGACAGTTTTATATTCATGTCGAATGGAAACAACGCAGACATCGCAGATACATGACTTACACCTTTCTTAGGTATTATTATAATGTATTTAATAATAATTAATAACTGCTTATAGTCATTAACCACTTGTATGGATCAAAAATCTTGGAACAGAATCATTCAATCAAGTAGTCTGCTTATAGTGTTCATTTTGGGTCTTTTCATACATGACAAGATATGAGAAGAAAAATTCAAACTGTTGTAGCCTTCTGCTGTGAACTGTCATATGCTCAGGCTCTCCTTTAACTTATTTCTACAAGGTTTTCAGTGTGTAACCATTGTCACTGTCTGCTCTCCCACCACAAGTTCACTGCCAGTATTCACTACACAAAAGTAAAGTGTGTTGTGGTGGCTGCCTGATGAATGCATTGCCTGGGTATGTGTTCAAATGGGTTCAAGCAATGGTAAAATAAAAATAAAAAAAACATTATTTTTCTTTCATGGCCCACAGTTGTTTCAGCAGTTAACTACACAAAAGTGGCAAAACTTGAATGCATGTAGTTGAACTACCAGCAAACTACTGCAAAATGTAGTTTAACTACTAGTTTAGTCAAACACCTAATACCCCCCCTCTCCCCCACCACATAAACCAGACAAGAACTCTGAACCAATTTTGCATTATGATTGCATTATATGCATTACCTTTCATGCCATAATGCCATAAACAATGATAATAAATACTAACCCTAACCCTCCCCGACACTGGTAACACTTTCACCTTGACTATTCAGACCAGGCTTGGAGCAGCAGAGGGCCACAGTGCAGTTCATGTTATTTTATCTTTAAATCAGTAAATAATAAATAGCTGTATGTTTCATTACTTAATATTCCTACAAATGTCATTTAGATGGTAATCTGCATGACAAATAAAGAAAACGGAAAAAAAAAATTGGTTATAATAATCATCCGCTTATAGTGATCAATTTGACCTGGATAGACATGATCACTTTAGGCAGTTTCCCCTGTATATGCAGTACTTTAAAGCATATGCTCTGCTACAGGGAGAATTCAGCACCGAATCCTAAAAGGATTGAACGCTAAAAACATACACAGATCCAAAGTTTTTGTTCAAATCAAAAAGTATCAATACGTGTAATACATGACTTACATATTATCATCTATATTCATGACATAATAATGCTTAATATATAAATTATGATAAAATAGACCACAAGGTCTACACTTATCCAGTTATTTTTATTAGAAAAAAATCATGAATTCCAAATTAATTGCCCTGTGCAATGAGCTCACATAGACAGCTCTCTATATCAAACAACGTCATTGTTCAGGCAAACAACCTATAGTCCGTTATATGATCCATTGCTGCATTCTTGTTAAGGAGATGAATAGAAACAGACAGCCAAAGAGAGACATTTAACCATCAGGAAAGAAACCAGCAATCAAAGTGACAGAGAGAGAGACAGTGAGAGCGAGAGAGGGAGAGACTGTGTATATGACTCACGTTATTTGACGATGAAGTTCATTGTCCTTGCTTTCATGGAGATGACGTATCCATTTCATATTTAATGTCTTTTTGTTTGTCAGATGATATCAATTTGCAACAGTGGAAAACAAACTAACTTTGGTGGTTGTTTCATTTAATGACAGTCACAACTTTCTGTTGTTTGTTTAGAGGCCAGAATGTGACTTTATCTCAGCTCACCTCAGAGTTTCTTTTCCAGGAACTTGCCCATCCACAGATGTGCACTGACATGACAGTAACTGCTTGTCTGTTTGGAACTTAATCAAAGGTGGTTGTAGTCTACTGGACTTCCTCGGCTGCTGTAAACTTAGCTAGATTCATTTTTAGCCTGGTGGCTAGGCTAGCTGATCGCAATTACTGAAACAGCTAATATAATGGCTGTGCATGGACATTGACTGCTGGCTCACTCTTGCAAGACGACATCAGATGGCTGAAACAGAAGATGATCGTGCCTTTGCTTTTTTGGCCCCAATCCTCTGTAATCATCTTCCCTGATCTATCAGATTTGTTGAATATTTTGACCCATCTTTATAGGTCTTTTTATAGGCCTCTATCCCTGTCTTGTGTTTTGCTTTGCTTAATTTGGTCCGTCTCTCTCACTGTGCTATTTTATATTGTAATTCTTCACTTCATGTATTCATTCATTTATAGTTTCCATGTGTTACATCACATTTCTATATGGGACTGTTATTCCTTCTCTTTGTATTCTTCGATATGCACTTTAGACGTTATACTGCATTTCATTGTACTGGTACTTAGTGTGTGCAGTGATAATAAAGTTTAATCTAATCTAATTAGCACCAAGGTTTTGACATATTTGGATAGAATGGGTAAGGTTTTAGTCTTAACATCTTGAGTTGGTGACTACATGGCTGTTCACATTTCACTATGAACAAAATGAAAAAATGGAAAAGAAAGAATTAATTTAATAGAAAAGTAGATTATTTAATTATCATAAATTCTGTGGTGACAAACTCATCTCTTTATTTTAGGTTAGGCGACATAACTTAAAGGAAAACTGTACTGCACCAGAGTGAGTAGTGAGGTCTTAGAAGGAAGCAACATCAAAAAAATGTCCAACGAGGTGACAAGCGCCACAAAATTTTAGCCAAATTATATAAACCACTTTATTTTCAGGTAAAATTACATCTGAAAGCACCAGTGGTGTCACAAACTCAACTCAAACTCACAAACCTGTTTCAGTATAACAGTGGGTGTGCAAAACGATGGCAAATGTGGCAGGTCAAACGAAGTCAGGCAGAATATCATGGTGAATGTTTACAATGGACAATTTGGGATGTAATTTTATAGTTTGAGAAATAAATTTGACTAACCTGGGGGTTTGAATTCAACATGCTCATGCTTGTCGCTTCAAAATTACAAGAGCTGGAATAAACCATAGTTTTCCTTTCAAGGACCATTTTGTAAGTTTTGCTATTGCTTCATAGCTAATGATAGCATTAACAGCTGTTTACTCAGGCTCAGTCTTGCCAAGAGCTTCAGCCACACAATGCGCCATCGGAGCAGCAATACTTCTTCAGGGAAGACTGGACACTGCAGTGACTCAGTATTGGAAAGTGACAAGACAGTCTAGCTGGACAAGAGCTAGCTGGTTAGCATGTGTAACAGGTCTCAGGCCGAGTACCGGTTAACAGATAAGGTTCCTGTAAAACAGGAGAAATAATGAGACAGGCGACCGTTGCTTCTGTTCAGTGCAGCTTCGCTCAGTAGAATTTATTTATCAATGTGCAAAATCTCTTTACCATTCTCTGTTATCCCTATTCTGTATTTCTATTTTATTCCATATTCAAATGTCATTTAACAATACAACATCCAGAATATCAAAAACCAAACCAAAATACATATAGGTGATTTACCACACAATCCTCTTGCTTCTCAATCCAACACACATTTTCCACTCCTCCCAAAGGAGTAATCCTGAGTTCAGTATAAAACTGTATTAATATATCCTCACTCAGTCAATTAACTGAGTTACCATTTAGTTCACAACTACTGAAAACAATACCATAAAATATATAATGTATAGGTACTCACTTGTTCCCTCTTTTAACCTCACTCATAGTGCAAATAACAGAAAATTAACATATTACTTTTAATGACTGTTGGTTCACAATAAATGTATGAGCTGAAGACTTGAGCTGAAAACTTGCAAAGTTTAACAATTTTAACTGCTTATTATACTCAAATATCCCAATATATATAACTGTAACGTTCAATTTACTTACACATTAACAAAATACGGTACTAACCGAACAGTTTCTAACTCAAAATATAATGCGCTGGAGCCATAAACTACGATGTAATTCGGTCACAAAAAAAATATATACAGTGGCGCCATTTTGGCTCACCCACGGCACACAGAAAACTCGTATGATTGCCACCTGTTCAGAAAACTATTCAAACACATTCAGTACCTTTACAAAATCGATCTGACATCTTATTCAAATGTATAGTGACACGTGTATGTAGATATACAAATTTTGAAACACCACCAACCTGTAAAACAGGAGAAATAATGAGACAGGCGACCGTTGCTTCTGTTCAGTGCAGCTTCGCTCAGTAGAATGAGGAAGTCAACAAAAGTCCACTCGCAAGGAGAGTCCAAGAGAAGAAGCAAATCGCCACACTGCCTCCTACTGGTAACATTAAGTAGCTGTAAGTGCATCATATAAAGAAGGCTTTTGCCCTTATCAAGAGATAAGATTTGAACATTTTGGCACATATTAACATAATTATTTCCCAGAAATAATATTTTCAAAATAAAGCAAATAAAATCACATCAAATGTGACCTACATTTCATGAGCGTCACACATGCTAACTTCAGTCAAAGAAAATACACAATAGCAAATAGAAGCAAACCAAGAGGGTTGCTTTCCACCGCTGTTAACAGCTCTTGGCAAGTAAAGGAATGAAGTTTGATGTTGAACTTGGAACGTTTCCTCTAGAGTGGCAAATAAACAGCTGTTAATGCTTATGTTGGCTATGTAGCAAAAGCAAAACTTACACATAGCTCCTGTAAAGGGTCCACCTACGGCTATGTGTTTGTGTGTGTGCACAGAAAAACCAATAAACCAAGACTATTGTTTGTGTGATCTTAAGCAGTTGGTCAAACTGTTAACTAAGTAAGTAAGAGAATTGCGAAAACGTCAGAAGTACCTCTGGCTTTCTATCATGCAAGCTAGTTTAGTGCATTCTTCTGGCATACCAGGTGTGAATGAATCACTGGCGGCTGGATGGCTTCTAGATGACTGGAAAGAAAGCCAGAGAGTAGAAGAAGAAACAGAGAGTTTGAGCTCCGATGTCCATCAGAGTAATAGTTTAAAAAAGCACCTCCCACCTCCTCTCCCCCCTTCTTTCCTCTTCCTCCTCTCAGAGAGGCCTGTCACATGCACTTTGCACTGATGGCTGACGGATCGGGCCAAGACACTCGTCTCAGGGCACTTCTCTATATATCGTTAATTTAATGCATGATGACGTGACCAATTACAGCGGGCCTGCACGCTCAAATAGCATGTCAAAACCTGTGTGTCTATCTATTAGGTCCCATCTCCTTGCACATTACAAGGCACCTTAAAGCCCGTCCGTGGCGCTGGAGGAAAGTGCTGACCTCATGGGTAACAGGCCCTACGATCAGCTCTCAAGCCTTTGAAAGTCCATAAAAAACACACCAAGACTTAAACTGGCATGAAAGTGAGATCAGGGGTAAGAGTAAGAAATATATGGCTGTATATATGCATGAATATGTATGCATATATCTAAAGAGCAGTGTTACTTTCACACAAGAGGCTTTTTACCTCTAAGTGCTACTAAGGTGGCACGGTCCATGCTTATGGGAAGGGGTTGGTCAGTGCACTGCAATGATGGGCTGAACTGCGTTGCCTCCCTGAAACCTTCTTCTTTGTCTCTCTCTCTCTCTCTCTCTCCTTCCCTCTCTCTTCCCTTGCCTCCCTCCCTCCCTGTGGGATTTTCTTGCTGACAGGTAGGGCTGTGAAGTTTGACTGGCTCAGCTCAGGCTTTGATACTGTCACTTCCCATCCACTCAAGAGACTTCAAGGCTATCAAATTTCAAGAAATGAGGATGCTGAAAACATTTGTCAGATTTAGTCAAATTGTCAGAGAGATTCAAGTAGCCTATCCACTTCTGTTGACTTTTCAGGTACAAAACAACGAAGTTGTAACACTGGGCCAAGACCTTGTACATTTGTGCACCAGGGAGCGACACCAAATTCGTAAACACTGACATGATACAGTCAAGTTACACGTACAGTATTCGTTAAGTTAGTTAGGTATTGCACCACTTGACAGCATCACTTTTGCATTACAGACATTAAGGAATCTTATTATAAAGTGTGTTCAAAATGAATGCAAATGGAATTTGAGAGGCTTTCGAGGAAAAATTCACAATTTATCAAAAGTTCTGAGATCGTTTATAATATGTTCTGTATATTGCTAGCTAGATGTATCTGTAGAGTCTAGATGGTTCACTGGTTAAATTTGCAGAAGACAAAGACAATTGAAAATGGACGATTCTGCTACATTTTTAAAATTGTCCTCTCTACAGTATCTGTATTGTAACTATGATTTGACACAGGTTATGCAAGGATTGTGGTCACAGTAATGAAACTGTGGTTGGGGTTAGGGCTGCCCCCTACAGAGAGTCCCGTTTCGCCCGATATTTTGTCACTGTTCACGAGATACACGAGAGACACAGCAGGCTGTGAACTTTTACATACTGACTAATGTCTTACAACGGTGATGGCCGACTTGTTGAATCTTTTAACCACAACTTTAATAGAACCAGCGACAGTCGTGTCCGGAGGCATTATGTTTTCAGGTTGTCTGTCCGGCCCATTCTCGTGATAGCCATATCTCACGATCACCCTCAGGGAATTTGTTCAGATTTGGCACAGACATTTACCTGGACTCAAGGATGGTCTTATTAAAATTCTGTGATCATAGGTCTTAGGTTAATGTCACTGTGACTGCACATCTGTTCCATTCTTGTGAATGTGATATACCAGGAACGCCTGGAGGGAATTTCATTATCATCTGGCACAAACATCCACTTGGACTTAAAGATGAACTGATTAGAATTTTTTTGTCAAAAGTCAAAGGTTAAGGTAATTGTGACCTCACAAAACAAGATTGTGGCATAAATCAATAAATCATATGATAATTATGACATAATATAACAAAAATATCTAATAGGATAAAATGATGAAGTGATGACATTTTATGACCAAATGGTCAAAGGTCAAATTCACTGTGACATCATAATGTTCTGCAAAAATGATAATGAACCCTAACCCTGGCTCCTGAGCCAGAATCAAACCATAATCGTGCCCTAAACCTAACCAAGTATTGGGCCTAAAACCAAACAGTGACTGCTCTATGAGCTTCACCACTTTTATTATTGCAACCATGACAACAAAGAGCTGGCTCAACTCTGTGTGTTTATTATCATAACCATGATAGTGATGGTCTGGTACACCTCCTGTGCTACTTCAGAGGACGCTCCTGTGGGGTGGGTAGGGACAAATGACATGTACGGTAGAAAGTGAACATAAACATTCCCTGAGTATATATGACAACATCAGCAGAGCTACACTCTCCTCACTTACTTCCCCTAATATCATCTACATAGACTACAGGAAAAGACAGTTGCAGTTGCATTCGTGTGCGTGACTCTCCTGCAGTTTGCAGTGGTGTTATGTAAAAGATCCAATGGGGTTTTGGAAACTGTGCTATACCTTGTTGTCTGTACCACACACAGCTGACAGATACAGTGATAAGAAGAGAAGGTGTGTGTTTGAACAACTGAGTGTTGAGGGTTGGAGTGTAGCTGTGTGAGCTTCAAATCCCAATATTTGTGTGTGTGTGTGTGTGCGCGTGTGTGTTGTGTGTGCGTGTGTGTGTGTCTTCACAAGCATGTACATGAGAGTTAAAACCATAAGTGTGACTGATTACAATTTCATGTGTGCTACTGGATGTGTGTGAGTGTGTGTGTGTGTGTCTATGTGTGTGTGTGTGTGTGTGTGTGTGTGTGTGTGTGTATGTGTGTGTGAGCAACAGTGATGGGCACTGATCTCTGGAGTGACAGGGCTAATCTCCCCAGTTACTGTCCCGCTCTCCTCGTCCTGTCGTGCTCCAAGTGGCTCTCTGATCAGCTCGTATTAAAGCTAAACTCTTTGACTGATTTGGAGGAAAATCAAAATCAATTTGCACCAGGGCCCTCTATTCGCAGCCGTCCCCCTTGGGCCCTAGAGCTTGTCACATCTCCTCGGTGTGGGATTGACATTTTGACACACAAAGTTAGATTAAAAAAGAGACAGAGCGAGTGAGAGAGAAGGAGAGAGAGAATGAAGTTGAGTTTTTTCCTCCCACCCACTTCCATCATTTCCCAAACCAGCTAGGAGATCAAGGTAGCCCGGGACGTGTCAGTGCTGAACAGGTTCAATCATGGGATGTCAGTCAGAGCTACCTGGCTCTGAGCTTCCTGGTAGCTTGACGTCCTGTTATGTAAGCGTTAGCGCACGGTTGTTTTCAAGCAGGTCCCACGACACTGAGAGGAAACCGGCGAAAAGGACTCACGAACTGATGAACAAATTAAATTGGCGGTTGACAGACAGGGAGACCAAAAGAAGGCTTGGGGACAAACTTACTGACAGGCTTGATTGAAAGCAGGGCCACAGAGGAGTGACAGGCTGACAGACAGATGGAGTGTGACAAGCTAAAGCTGGTGTGTGACACTGAGCACCATCAGACGGAGAGGTGATGGCAACGCGACAATTGTAGTGGTTGACACAGCAGGTTGTCACAGCGAGTAAAAGTAGCGAAGGGTGATTGGCACGGGGAGTCTTATCTAAGAGTTTCCCCTCTGTTTTAACATTTGCATATGTGTGTGTGCGACAGGAGCAGCAGTGTGGAGCGGCGAGGAGGGACGGCATATTGAATTAAAGTGACAAAACATGGGGATATAAGATGAGGGAGGAAAGGGAGAGGAAGCCAGGAGAAAGAGAGGGATCAGGTCATGTGGAGGTGAATGGCCTTATCTCACACACACACACACACACACAGACACACACACACACACACACACACAGAGGATGTGGTCCATTTGCACTGACACGCGTAGTGATATCTCAGCTGGCGTCGGCGAGGAGATGGGCTGTTTGTTGGCCTTGACAGTTTTGGGTGGGCTCAGTGCATCACAGCAGCTCCTCCACTGTGAACTCTGCTGAACAAACGTCAATCTCCCACTGCCTTATGGGGATTTCAAACTTAAACAAAACAGAGAGGCCAGAGACAGGAATAAAGGAAGATGAACAAAAAATATCTGGAACCTACAGTTCTATTCAGGCGATTCCCAAATCTAGGAACAGATGATTGAGATGATCATCTGTTTTTTTCTCTGTCTAATCTCCTGCACTTAGAATGAACTGGGGAACTGTTGTGACTTGTTTGTATAACAAGCTGTTTGTGCATAAACACATGGATCAACTTCACTTGATTTTCAGGCATCATCGGTTCTTGATAACTGCAGTGTTTCAGACCACCCCCATTTAATTAGCTTGATTATATTGTTAGGTTTTTTTTACTGCCAACATAACCATTGCCACTCTTTTAATTAGAATTAATTGTGCTCTAAGTGGAGGTCTTTCAATGAACATTAATATAAATTGTTAACTAATTAATCATCCTGTTGCTGACTATTCCCCGCCATTTGTTAAGGCTTACCCTGACCTCCCTGTGTATCCGGTGCCTCCGGAGGATGTAGAAATTTTTTACCAGCGGTTTCAAAACTGACCAACTGACACCAAACCATGTGCCATTCATCCTATCATTAGCATATTGGTATTCATTAGGTTCACTCCTCCTTGACCTCTCAGCTAATATGATATCATGGTCAGTGTGTAAGTGAGTCAATCATGCGTGTCACGGTGCTGACATTACAGGCAAGTCGCGCTCGCTAATGGGCAACAGCTCTGACGTCCAGTGCCATCACGTGGTCTGGGCCCTGCAATGTCACTGCGCTGACAGGCCTATTAACTGGGGTAGGTGGGGGGTCATTGACACAGATAGCCCCTGACAGGGAGAGATGTAGGAGAGAGTAGGGTCCCGTTGACACAGATAGTCTCTGATAGGAACAGAACGGTATGGGGGGAGTTATACTGTATGTAAGAGAAGCAGCATTACTCTAAGTCAACAGTCTGCTCACTTCAAAACAGACATTTCCATCCCCCATGACTTTTCTGGAGGCGTGTTAGTCACAATGGGGGAAAATAGAGTATAATATAGTACACATTTAATGTAGATTTATGTTTTGGTTCATTTGTTTATTTTGGTTTCTTAATTTCTGTCTTTGATTGAAATAATAATGTAAAATTGTATCACAAAGGCATTTTATTTGTTGCTTCTTATACGTTTGTTCCTACCTTCAAACATTATGATATCCTCTTTTAAAGGTCCCATGTCGTAGAAAGTGAGATTTCCATGTCTTTTTTGATTGGCTCACCGACCTGTTATTACTAGAGCTCCAGAGAAAAGCTGAAAAGAGGAGATGTAAAACTACACTGAGTTATGGATCTCAACACATCAAATAAAACACTAGAAAAGTGTAAAATATCAGACCTTTAAATAACACATAAGATAAGTTTATAAAAGTAAGATTACAGTTTTACATCCCCTGTCATTTGTTTCTGTCTTGAGTGTTACTACAGTACTTCATACACATTTATATTATGAAATTGTTGATATGCCAAGTGCAAAATTTCAGCACTAGTGTTGACCTACACAGCTAATGTCAGGACTACAGGCCATGGTAGTCAATAAGGTCCTGACCTTGTACTGTCAAATAACGGAGCTGTCCGAGGTACTGGAGTAGCAGCAGTGGTTACCGCTGACAGGAAGTCCCGGTGACTGACTCACAGGTCTACGGTAATCACTGATTTCACCTGGTTATAAAGGTGTATATACTCTGCCACTTTCTCTTGGTAAGTGTAGATCTCTACTTTGTCAAATACCCATTTAAACAGAGCTCTAACATGTAAGATCATTAGCTCCTAGTGTTGGTTTTGCCCCATACAGTGACAGATGTTTACACCTGGCGTCCACACTGCTGTGGAGTTTTTGAGCCCCTAAAACTGAAACTTTTGGAAAGGCTGCTGGCCCCATTTTAGATTGAAAAGTCTGGAATTGTGTTGTAGTCTGGACGGGCAAAAAGGAGACCTTAGGAAACAATGCCATAGACACCCATGGTTGCTCCCTCATTGTGTCTTATCGGCTTCAACTACCATGGGTGAGAGCAACATGAATAACAAATTACAAGCGTTACTGACCTTGTTGTCTTTACTTGCAGTTGTTGTGCAATTAAATTCTGCATTTTAACGCTACAACTGCCTTTGTTGCTCCTTGTTCATTGTATTTTCTGCAACTAATCAGCTGCAGAGTAGGCAATCTGCTTCCTGTTTACACCAGCACATGCATGCCCAGTGTACATGAATGGTCATGTATGTATGCATTTTTAGGTGTGTTAGTATGGATGGAGATAATGTCTGATACGGAGCAAAACGGTCATCTGGACGGAGATTAAAACAGCGTTTTCAAATGAAAATATATTAGTGTGGATGCAGCCACAATTGCCACTGCCTAGTTGTTGTGATTACTGTTTTACTAAGTCAATAACACTCAATTTGAACAAAACTACAGTTTCCTGCCTTTATCTGCAGTTTGGTCCTTATCTGAAAACAAACTGTTAACAAACTGATCCTGTCATGATTAAGACTTTGTGCAATGAAAATGATTGCCAAACCTGGTTGAGGTGGGTGGCTATGGGACAGTGCCAAAAAGGGACAAAGCACCTAATCTAGGATCAGTTCCCAGAGAAAAAAAGGAAATCTAACACCACTAGAACTGTGAATGACCATGATTAGTCAGAATGCATCCACCAGAGAGGAAGTGAACTTAGCAGACCTAGACTATTTTACTGAAAGCCAGGGTTGGATGGTTTGACTTCAGTTGGGTAGTTTGAAAGGTTGACAGCAGATGAAACATCATTATTCTGTCACTTATTTTACTTATTACTAGCAGAATACATAATATTCCTGTAACATGTTGCCAGTCAACAATGAAGAGAGATGGGGGGGACGGGGGCAATGAGAAGTGGTGTAGTTTACACTGACTACAAAGGGCTAGAGGATGTAAGGGATCAAAACTGCAGCCGTAAGCTAGAGACTGGTGATTTAAGAAAGAGATGGGTATGTTGCGGAGAGCTCTCAAGCAATAACATATGAACTATTAAGTCTGGGAGAGGGAAGGAGAGAGAAATGGAAAGAAGGCAGTGTTCCTTTTCAGATATGCCAAATGTCTAGGATAATGGTGTGACATACCCATAATGCACTCGGGGCTCCAGGCAAGGCAGGATGACACAATCTCAATCATGCTTCACCGACACAAACACTCTGATGTTTCCCAGCTGGTCCAGGAAGACAGCAAGGTTAGTACACACACACACACACACACACACACACACACACACACACACACATACACACACATATATATACACACACTAGCACAGAGTTAATGGTTATAGCACACACTTGGTCCCCTCCCCCCTCTCATTCATTGGAATGCGTTGCACTGCAGGTGATGACGGAAAACGACCAGGACCTAATAAGAGCAGCAGCTAAATGACACACTTCATCTCTGCTGTTCATCGCAACATTGCTATGTGGAGCTGTCCAACTGCATTATATTCTCATCACTTGACTGTGCATGTTGAATAGTTTTTAGTAATAGTAATTCCTGCCCTTCTAGACAGAGAAGCAGTCTTCTTACTTCCAGCCAGCAACCACTGAGGTTTCTGGCTCAAATGACAACTGTCACTGGAGGATTTTATCAGCTTTAGCTTCAAAACTAATTAAGATAATGTTACCTGAGTGAGTTGGTAGAAAACGAGAAATCACTGCTTTTTAATATTTCAAGTACATTGTGGATATAGTGCTAAAAGACTGAAGCTACTGGCCTCATACATTTAAGCAACAAGGATATGTTGGACACCATTGTTTAGTCATTTAACTTCCTGTCTATACTGGAAGTGGGAATGTGTTGAATTGTTGATCATCTTGTGTCTACATTTCAGCAAATATAATTTTTGCGAGTTTTATAAACTGACATGTAATGTGAAGGACTGAAAGTGTTTGGGAAAAAATTGAGACAATCTAACCCCAACTTCTATTTAAATAGTGACACTTATCAGTTGTCCTGCACAGCACTGGCACCAGCTGGGCATGTCACTGTTAAAATAGTCACAGTGACTGGTCAAAATGTGTTGGTATTTTCTAATAATATGCTCATAATAATAAAATAGCATGATTTGAGCATTGTTTGAGTTTGGCTGTTCAAAGCGTGTGCTAATGCCAATTCAAATTGTTTCAATAATATTGTTCCAAATTATATAAAATATATATCAGGCTATATATTACATAGTAGGATGAAAAGATGTGTTTTAATGCATGCTAATAAATCAGTGACCTTCAGCATAGAGACTGGTTTCCAAATGATGTCATCAGAGAGTATGTATGTATATGGGTGTTAAAAAATATGTGTGTTTATATATATATATTTTTTTGTAATAATTGTTACCCATGTTTCTCCATACTGAGTTCACTTCTTTTTTTTAACAACTCTTCACACACACACTCTCAGGATCAACTCTTTTACCAGACCACTTTGCTTCCAACACTCACGCACTGAACACACTGACTCTGAAAAAAACTCTGACTATGCTAGCATGCTAACTATGGTAGCATTACCATATGTACTCCTACTGTCTTTAGCATAAACAAAGATTCTATTACAACATAAAGGACACTTTATCGCATGGTTTGTGCTACCTTCCAGTATATGTCACAGAAATGAATCAAAAATGCTGTAGTATGTTTCAATAGGCTTAATTTGGCATTTTTGCATTGTGTTATATCATCAGTACACTTGGGAAAGAATCTACTTGCAGCCTGATCCTTCACTGACAATCTTCTGCAGATATGTTCAGACAGCCAGCATTCATTGTGTCTAAAAGGAACATCTGATCATGTGGGTGGTGCTCATAAACTTTCCACCTCCATGAGGAGAAGAATTCCTCCATGCTAATGAGGAATGGAGATGGAGGTGGGAAGAAAAGTGACACCATCCTGGGATCAGCTGTAAATGTACTAGAGGATGAGACTGTTGAAACACTACATTGTCCCATACAATTACAAAGTGTTCTGGAATCAGGTCTTTAAAGCTGTCATCAAGGAATGAAAATATGTGCTGCCTTCCTAGGAGTTCATTCAATTTCATTTTTTTATTTTTAGATGTAGGTGCAGCAGTATTTAACAAGTTGCAGTCTAACTTTTGTTTTTTTGTGGTTTATTCAGTTTAGAATGTTAAATTTAACAATTTACATTAATTGGGCAGTTGCAATTGAGTGAGAAAACAGTTCATGAAATTTGAAGGATGTGTTTTTTTTTTTAAAGCATTTTGTGTCAAAGCAATGAAACACACAGTTTAGTCCATATTGAGATATGCACAGGTCCTTTCTCACTACCTATAAATAGCAAAGTACCTTTAATTTGTTGTAATCTACAGAGCCTCAAAATCCAACTGGTTAAGGAGTTCATAGATCTTTTAGCTTTTGCTGTTCTGTGCTTCAATAAAGTCTTGATTTTATGGGATAGTAATGTACATGTTTGCTGCCCCTCTGGCTCTTATTTTACCGTGGACTTTATAGACATTGTGAAATCTTTTAATATTGCTCAATTAGTTGAGGGTCCCATTCACTTGAAGGGATACATCCTGGACATTGCTCTCTCCTCTGGCTTTACTATTGATAGCTTATGTGTTTCCAGCTCCCACAGTTTTCCACTTATAGTACGTTTGCTCTTGCATCTTTGACACCCACTCTATTGATGCTTTTGCAACTGCATCAGCAAATAGCAATAACCAAAACCCAAATATGTCTACAGATAAGCTATTAAATAACAACACATCAACAATACATGTGAAATTATTCTTGATTCCATAGCACCTACAAAAACCAGGAGCACTCATAGCACACCTTGGCTAAATAATACCACCAGAGACAAACAGTGGAAATGCAGACAAACAGAATGTAAGACAGACTGGTGGTGCCATGAACTCATGTACACATGAAATAAAGCAGTAAAAGATGCCAAATCCTCTTATTTCTAACTAACAAACCTGCAGTCTATTTCAAAACCACGGATTCCATAATGAAACTCCTTTTATTTATCCAGTCTATAGATGTGGGTGATGTCACACTCAACTGGTTCTATTCTGATCTTACAAGCTTGGTATGTCCCAAACAACATTTTTTACCATTAGTTTTTTGCGATTCCCATAAGTAAATACAATTATGTGCCACAATCTCTATGTTAGTACTTTGTTTGTTGCTAAAAATAGCTTTTCAGTGGAGGTTTCCATTTAGTTTTGCTTTCCAGAGCTCTTCTGTGGCCAACTGTTTCTGAACACTTAGGATGGTGCATTTCATTATCTGAATATCATTAGCAGCTCAACTCAATGACATATAAATTAAGTCCAATTAAAATGTTGATGATCTTACTTACACAATATGAAGTACTTAAATTCAATAAAAAATAAATACTTTAAACAAGACTCAGTGGATAGCTGGAAAACACTGTAGGTGTATTAAAGGAGCTATTTGTAAGTTTTGCTATTGTTACATAGCTAGCATTAGCATTTACAGCTGTTTACTTACTGGCCTAGAAGAAAGCAAGTTCAGCATCAAACTTCATTCCTTTAGTCACCAAGAGCTTTCTCCATTGGTGGAAAGGAACACCAATTTTTACTTTTGTCTCTATCATGTCTTTTTCTATGCTCAAGTTAGCATGCTAACGGCCAGCCCTGGCCCTGAAGAGGTAGTGCTGTTAAGAGGGCGTATTATAACGTCTTTTCTTGTAAACGCAGCAATAGTCGAAGCTCTTGTCAAGTCACAATCACCACCACGAGCTCCCAGCAAGAAACCACGTTCAGTGACAGAGAAAAAAAAATATTCTTTACATGCATTCACCATTCAATAATTGATTTCTTTTTGCATAAGTTGGATAATCTTGCTGTAAGCAGTGCACTTAAAGACCAGCACTTCTCAGCCTCATTATTATTGCAACATATTAAGCCAACAATCTCTTTTTTCTTTTTAAAATACCACAGATTGTGATCGCCATGCTACCTATGTATTTAATCTAACATAAGATATGAAGCATCTAATGCTAGCAGCCACTGAACCTCAACACTGTCCACCAAAAGGAATCAAGCAAAGCTCAAGTTTGTGTGTTTGTAGATATTTTTGACTATTATCTTCCATATTTGGCATCTCAGTGAGTATTTTTCTATAACCCCCCCCCCCTCCCAATGTCTCTCTCTTTCTTTGCTGCAACCACCCATCATCAGTTTCTCCCCTCAACGCTGGGAGCACACAGGCACACTCCTTCCACTCACCAGGGTGTAATCTCTCTTTGTTTACACTGCCGAGGGGTTATTTGGCTGTCTGTTAGAGTGTGACACAGACAGCGCTACACTGTCAAAGACAGCCTCAGCACATTGCAGACAAGCCGATTCTGTATTCAGTGTATCTAACACGTCAGCCCGCACTGACAGTATGTGATGGCCTACAATCACACAATAGGCTCTGAAAGACAGGATCCATCCATATGTCAGAAAAAAAGATTGGAGAATAGCCATTGGCTGTGGTTACACTTGTCATATCACCCTGAGTTTTAAGACCTAATGTTAAAGATGGGATTTTTGTCAGATTGTGTTGCTATATACCCACACTTGGCCTGAAAATGGCCGTCATGTCAGTCCTGTTGCTGGATTTATTAGAAAAGAGTCTGCATTATTTTTCACTGCCCCTGTTTACCACAGGTTTACATAGAAATATGTGTCTGCATTGTAGCTAAACTGTACATGTACATGTAAAATACAGATAAAATAGAAAGCCTAACCCCTGTAAACCTCTCAAAGCATTGTGGTAAAAATGGGATTCCAGGTCACATAACAATGCATGTACCTATATTTACTCACCTTTGTGTTCTGTAAACAAGGCCACCAGCCAGAAATACTGACTTCACGAGTCTGAGTAGCTTCAGCACAAGCTCACCCCTCTTATGTTTTTTGAAGATGCCTCTGGCATTTGATGTTGGTGTAGACCAAAATGTTGTTATTGAATAAAGCAGCACTAAGTGAGAGTGGAGATTTAAAAAAAAAATTAATTTTCTTTTATTCAATTCAGATGTATGTTTTTAGTATTTTGTAATAGTTCTGTGATAGTTGTTCTCATATTATGCAAATTTTAAGTGCCAACATTAAGCGTTATATTAATTCGTTTACTGTGCTACTTAGCTTTTTGTGCAAATAAAAGGTCTGCTAAGTTACCATTTTAAAAATCTCCTTCTCTATGGGAAACAAGAAAGAACATCTGAAGCTGGAAATGGCAAGATTTGGATCATGCAATCATACAGTCAACACACATTTGTTGTTTTTTGTTGCATTTTCCTTGCATGGAGTTAGCCAATTTAATGACAGTGCTCATCACCGCACATCCATCCATAACAAGTTCCCCTCTGACCTAATTTTGTACGTGTACCCATGCCACCCAAGACTATTGTGGTGTCCACGGCAGAGGTAGTTGTATTTCAAGCTGTTCTTACGAAAAAGCTAGTTAGCATATATCCCATGAAGAGATGGTTCGTTTTCGGCTATGTCCACACCAATATGTTTTCATGTTGTTTTAAAACAAAAAATAATCTCCAACCAGACAACCACTTTCTGTATCATAAATAATCCCTGTCCAGACTAACATACCTGAAAACACATATCACGTAACCATTCATGTACACTGGGTATGGACGTGCTGGTGTTAACAGTAAACAGATTGTCTTCTCTGTGATTGGTTAGTTGCAGAAAATACTACAAACAAGGAACAGCAAAAGCAGTTGTAGCATTAAAAGACAGAATTTAACTTCACTACAGCTGCTAGCAGCAAGGTCTGCAATTTCACTTGTGATTATTCATGTTGCATTCACCATTGGTAGTCGTGACTGATAACACACAGTCACCCAGTCAGTTCGGCCGGTCAGATGGAAGTGGGCTTTTAAGGAGGCCTCTTAAGGAGGGTGAAGCTAAAACTGCCTGTTTCAGTCAGAAGGGCTGCACAACAGGCAGTTTGAGATAAAGAATGACTGTTTTTGAACTATGAATCATGCTGAGCTACTGAAGTGGAGGTCTAGAATAGAAAAAAAATAGAGTGCTGGAAATGACCATAATAGGTTCTCTTTAATAAATGATCAAGGTTATAGCAAATACAAACACAAAGATGAATAAACCAATGAATAAATGGGAATTTTAATTATTTTTACATTATATTTATTATTTCCTGACTGTGGGTACACATACTGTGCAATTGTTTACTTCAGTGCATTTACCTTTACACTTTCTAGTGATCTCCAGTCACAGCTTTATGTCTTTGGCTGTGTGTGTTTTTTATAGTGTCTAAATTATACATAATCTCAAAGTCATATAACAAAAAAAAAAGAAAGAAAAGACTCACTAAATGTGTCTGGATGTATGTGTTGAGCAATAACACACCTTTGCTATTACTGCAAATGTAGGTGTAGTTCAAGAACAGAATGACCCTTCGCCGTCAGCAGCTCAGTGGACAGCCTCAAATTGATGTGAGTGTGTAATGGCCATTTACCAGAAACAATGAGGGTTGTTTGCACTGTAAGAGGAAGGTGAACTTCTTAGGAAAAATAATAAAAAAATAATAAAAAGTTAATGCTTGACAGTCATTACTTGCACAACAGTAATGACTCACACTTAAAAAGAAGTGGCAAATGTTACCCCCTCCCCAGAAAACTCACATCTGAGGAATTAACTCCCACAGAGGACACATAGAGAAAACAGAAAGAAGTCCCTTCTTGTGTAAACACTACGTCAACCACTACAATTTGATCTGATTTTACTGAATAAAGCCCTTGACTTTATTTATCTGATCTAGCAGCATAATATAGGCATATTCACATACTGTATGTGTGTGTATGTGTCTGTTATCTGCGGATTACTAACATAAAGGCATGCACCAACAAATCAGACTGAAATCACCACGTGCTTGTGTGTTTGTGTGTGTGTGTGTGTGTGTGTGTGTGTGTGTGTGTGTGTGTGTGTGTGTGTGTGTGTGTGTTTGTGTGTGTATAGGTGTGTGTGTGTGTGTGTGTGTGTGTGTGTGTTTGTGTGTGTGTGTGTGTGTGTGTGTTTGTGTGTGTTTGTGTGTGTATGTGTGTGTGTATGTGTGTGTGTGTGTTTGTGTGTGTGTGTGTGTGTGTGTGTGTGTGTGTTTGTGTGTGTATGTGTGTGTGTGTGTGTGTGTGTGTGTGTGTGTGTGTGTGTGTGTGTGTGTGTGTGGGTGTCTTTAAAAGCTCAGACAGATTTCATCCATTACGTCAATTATGAATTAGCACCTCTCTGCCATCTCTCAGCTCCCTCTCTCTCTGTCGACTGCTGTCTTAATTAGCCAAACACAGGGCATCAACTCATTCTTCCTGCAGCAGGAGCTCTCCTTACACACACACACACACACACCCACACCCACACACACACACACACACACACACACACATACACACACACACACACACAAATATAGACAATGAAAGGTGTACAGACTCATGCGTAGCATACATTGCACACTTGCACACATATGCGAGATGCTAATTTGCAGCAGCAAATATGCTAACAACACGCACTCTCACAAACACACACACACACACACACACACACACACACACACACACACACACCCACACACAGAGTGGCAGCTAGTGGTTTTAAATGGAGTGTGGGGACACATAATGAGACAGTCCTTCACAAAGTGTCATGGTGTGACGATCTGTTACCAGTCTCCTATCTGGCCTGTTTCAAGTGTAATATGAATCAGGGCCCTGACAGGCCCTTAGCACATAGATCTGTCACTTCTCAAAATGCAGTCTACTAAAAAGGAAGTGGAGTTGAAACACGGCCTTCTCGTCCAAATAAGGGTTTAACATGACTGACAAACCAAACGGGGGCCTGGTAAAAACCTCAGTTTTTGTGTATTTTAAAATTTTAAGATTGAAATTCATGTCAGATGATGAGGTGAGATCGACCATGAAGGAATGTGAGAGGATTTTGGAAGATCAGCCCATCAGTATCTTAAAGCTCCATTAATCAATATTTTTAAAGTGAAAGAGGTCAAAGTGAAAGAGGTCACTTGTTGTGACAAAGCCATGGAGAATCACCATCTCACTCTGCAGCTCCGCAGCTCTACAGAGCATTTCACCATCTTATTGTGTTGGTTTTACAGACCCTAACTGCATTTCAGGTTGGTTCAATCTCACTGCTCTCATCGAACCTGTTTCCAGCTTCAGCAGTCAACTGTGTGTTTTGGCAAAAAACCACCCAGCACCAAGCAGCAGACAGACAAAGTTAGCGACTAGCTGATAATCACCTCGGAGCTTTAACCCACGAAAGAGCATCAGAACTGACTGTGAATCAGTGCAGTCTTTCTGGAGCAACATGTGGAGCTGGCTACAGTCCAAGAGGATTGAGTTACCGACTCTGACAGTGAAAAACACTCAAGTTTGGTATCTTGTGTTGATTAATTATTATTATTTTGTTGTTATTAGGGATGTTTCTTTGTACATTAATGAAGGTATTTTAAAAACCAAACCATGTATAAATCAATGGCTGAAGGAGTTTAAATTCCTGAGTCTCTGAAGCTTATAAATGATAAGGAAGCCCTTAAGTTAGTTTCTTCACTTGATATATGCATATATGTGTTTTTGCAAATACGGAAAAAAGTGCCTTGTTTGTTTGTATTTTACATATTTATTGATAATAATAATTAAAAAAAATGTTTTTAAAAACATTGTCGTGATGGTCCTGGGCCACCATAACAGTATTTGTTTGACCTTTTCCTGCTTCAAACTTTTCAGATTCTTCCTGATTGCCTGGCAACATGAAAGACTGGCTTCACATGTTTGGAGCCTATATAAATTGGATGATTCAAGAGAGCGCTCTCTCTTTCTCTCTTTCTCTCTCTCTCTCTCCCTCCTGGAAGGCTGGTGCCTTACAGATACCCAGCTTGGTTCGGTTTGGTTTTGGATTGTGTTTAGTCAAGGCCTGAGTTCATGTTACAGGTAGTTTAGGTTAGCAGTTACATTTTTCCAACACCCACACTTCACTACTGATCACTGACTTAGGGTGTTTTCACACCTGTGTTATTTAGTCCGGTTAAACTGCACCCTTCTTCGTTTTCCCCGTTAATAAGATTCGTTTCGTACAATGAACTTCAGGTGTGAAAAAGCCCTTAATATGTTCTAGTTTTGCTTATGTTGAGTCATCTTTTATACATTTCTTGTTTACTTAAGTGGTTACAGTGTGGCTCTCCATTTTTTTGTTATGCTGCTGAATGAGCCAGTCATAACACCAACACAGAGCTAAAAGAAGAGTGCATGATGGGCTTACATCTGCCTGGAAAAACATGACTCCAAATGAATCCAAGTGCCCCTAATGTTGGATGTGTAAATGGCCAGTACGTCAATGTTGTGTTTAGAGCTTGTTTACAGCACTTTGCACCTGCAGCTCACTTGGAAATGGGATGGGATCAGAAAGAATAAATTACCATACATTATAGGCGGGTGTGTTAGAGATTGTGACAGTCATGACCAATCACCACTTTCATCCCCTTAAACACAGGGCTCTGCCCCTCATGACATGCTGGCGGGGAAAAACACATAGAAGAAACTTATTCTTGTCTGGGACATTTATGGTCAAAATGTGAATACAGCAGCCTAAATTTACTGCCAGGGGCTAATTATGTCTTTTTTAAGTTGTTTTCCCTGCGTAATAATGCAGTGTTTTATTTGTGATACAATGATCCATTGCCGGACTCATTAAGAAGATGGAGTGCACAGCCGTTGACCCGGTTTCCTGGCGTTTTGGAGGAAAAAAAAAAATGGACAGTCATAAAGGAGTTATTAGCTTTTTAATTCATCTAAGATTTTTCATAACACTGTTTTCAGAGTTCAAGTCTCCAACACGCCTGTTGATTTGTAGACGAAACAATAACTAACCAAAACAACGAGACTGATGTGCTCATGAACACAGAGGTTTCTGTACTTACAAGCTGGTGCTGGTTGCACAAAATGTAACCAGTGGATCTGCCATGAGTAATTTTGCATCACCTCTGTTAGACCCTATTAAAAAGGGCTTCAGTATAGACTACTAACTATCTGTAGTGGATTACATAGCAGGTAAGAATCACTTATTAATCTCTATTCTCTCTCTCTTTGTCTTTTTTGACTGTATGACTTTAGCGAGGTTTATACAGGTGTGATTTCACTAAATAAAATGAATGAAATATTGTGGAACAAAAGTGCACCAAGAGGACGACCATCTCTGGCATCAAGACCTCTTCTGTGCCTCACCTCACACGGGGCACACGGAAATTCACCAAGATACCAAACCGATGAAGTCGAGGAAATAACATCAGTGCACCACCGGAAAATGCAGCCATGCAACAACTCCTCCAATCTGAACGACCATACAGGTCGTTTTTTTCAACCCTCTGATACGACCCATAGGAGCGTCTCCTGAAATAGCGCCCCTAAGGCGCCAGACGTACTGGACCTCGGTTGTCATGGTTACAATTATAAACACACAGACTGTACTGAGAGCGGCGTACCTACCTTTGTTGACATACTATACTACTATAATAAATGTCATGACTTGGTTAGGTTTAGGTAAATATGGTGATTTGGGTTAAAATAATTACAACATTATTTGGTCTTTGTTGTCAAGGTTACAATAGTAACATGGTGGTTAACTTTAGAAACAACATAACAAACAACACAAGTTGCTACTTTCACATGGGAATCGAACACCGCTCTCCTGCATCATATTCATCCATCCACCTCCTCCTCCTTCTGACGTGGACTTTGTCTCTCTTTATACTACGACCAATGGATGTCACCTAGCAACAAAACATAACTATTATACAGACAACCTGCGGGCTAATTTTTTTTTTAAAAAAGGAACACATGTTGACTTGTATGGCTCCTTTCATACAGTGTGAAAAACTTTATTGTCCAAAAAAAAAAAAAAAACATCCACAAAAAAAACCACTTTAGAAACCGCTAAATTAACATTATTCTTTTACTAACGTTGTTTAACTACAGATATTGGTTTGCAGTATTCAGCCAGTTGTCTGATAGTTATTGTATCATACTTTTAAAACATGACATTATCTACCCTCATGCAACAGACATAAAAAGCTGTTCAAATGTTCTTTCTGCATGGAATAAAAAAGAACTCAGCTCCAGACATTTACTTTTGCTGTGCATTAGCGTGCAGACCACTTTCTGTACTTTGATTGACAAATGGACAAGCTATCAGACGGGTCAAGCTAACCAGAGGGTGCAGGGGGGGGGCCGCTGCCTCCAGCATGGTGTGTTGAGTAGCCAGCAGTCTGACAGCCAGTCAGGCTACTGAGCAGAGCCTCCTGCACACTGGGCTAAGTGAGTTAGCATGGGGCTGCTGGCTCTGTAATAAAGCGTTTAATGGACACACAGCTTCTCCCTGCCTTCCTGGGGCTAACACTAAATCCCTCTTTACTGTCGCTTTCCCAGATGTTACTGAGTTATCCATTTCTCCCATCACTCCCGAGGCTGTTGCATCCATCTCCTGGCAGAAATACACATAAAAAGATGTTTTAAGTCAGACATGTTTCCTCAGCTACGCACACTCAGTCACTAACTGAGTGTTATGCTCATGCATGTATATGCTGCAGCCTGTTTAATCATATATGTCCAGTCAGGGTTTGGAAATCTCCCTGTAGCTCTGATACTTTTTCTGTTTTGTTGATAATCGTATAATGTGAGTCACTTTCATTCAAAATAGAAAAACAAAAAACTGAACTTTTGAACTTTATAATTCCACTGCCATTGTTAATATGTCAATTAGTTTGTCAGATTTAAAGATGTTGTATTTAAACCCATCTGCGCTGAAAAAGAAATGCAGACACCAGCCTTGATTTTATTTTACCCACACTGTTAAAAAACAGTGTGGGTTTTTGGTGTTTGACTATTAAATTTTTAGCTGATATTTTGTGTGCATTTCATGCAGTGTTCGACACCTCTGATGAAAAAACGCACATTGCTAAATAAGAAATTTTGGCACAAGAAAAGCTACAAGAAAAAGACAGAAAACTGTGACATAAATGTATGATCAATACAATTGGTAGAAAACACAACGAAGCAATGAATATTCCCACTTTCCACCAAAGATATAGTCCATCCATCCACCCTGACCCAAAGGCACTGAACGTAAAAACAAACTTTGATTCCAATGAGGCCTTTGGATTAACACAGTAGAGTTGCCAAAGGAGAAAGTGTTGAAGAAAAATACAGGGACTTCTAGCACCGGTACCCTAAACAATACATCCCCATAAACACAGCTGCTTGTTTTTTGTATAGCACATCGTTGGTTTCAGTCTCAACACCCACACAGACCATGTTCAGGCAAAATGAGAGACATGGTTTGCAAATGCAAGCACTCTTGCTGACTGTCCAAAGCTTGTCACCGAAGCTGACGCACAAAGCCAAATATAGCTATTAATAAATTATTTACAATAATCCTGTCATAAATGTTATAAATGTACTAATTCATTCAAAACACATGATTAAAAAAAACAAAAAAACAAGACAACACTTAACTCTTAACAGACATAATAAGCATAAATGATGTCAACTGAACTGTCACACATCATGGTGATGAAGCTCAAACCCAGCGTTATTAGGCTTAACACTACGGTAGTGCCAAAAAGCAGACTGAACACCAAGGGCTCCATTCACCTCTTGGGCTCCTTGTCTGCGCATTTTCTAGTTTTGCATTTCATCAAATTAGATTTAATGAGAACAGACTCATGGTATCGTTTCAGTATCGAGATATTCAGGCAGGTATCGTATGGAAGTCATAACTCGGGTGTCATGACAACACTACGGCTATGGTTTTTCAGAGTATGTTTCTGGCCTCCAAGCGTGACTGAGTTTGACTTCCTCTGACCCGGTGAGACCATTTTCGAGAGATTACACACTGAAAACTGTCAAAATTAAATTCTTTAGTAGCGTCAACTACCTACCAACTACCAGAGCCGAGGGAGAAGAAGAGCAAAAAATAAGCAAATTACAACTGTGATACCCACTTGTCAAATTCCTCTTGCGACTCAAACTCACAGGCCAGGGGAATATCAGCAAACTGTTGTATTGGTCCATCCAAAAAA